>NW_026859732.1:0-150859 GCF_026571515.1 Ruditapes philippinarum
CCAATTTTTTTAAAAAAAAGTGTAATTCAATTTAGGCCAATTTTTTTTTTATATTTTGGTTTACTGATTTTTTCCAAAAAAAGGTAGGGTCGGCGGCGGCAAAAAAAAAAAAAAAAGCTTTCATAACTATAAATGTGGTGCATACATATACATAGTACTTACTAGAGCAATGAAATTAAATACATCGCCGATTGTCTCTTCCAAAGATTGTTTAAATACACAAAAAAAAATCTTTTGCTCATATTGCCATTGCTTAAAAACACACATGAAATTTACACACAATGACTTTTGACAAGTGGCAAGCGAGCTTTTCAAAAGAATCTGTCATTCTTTGATGTTTACCCGCTGCTGTGTAATCTGAATCATCAAAGGTGCCGAAAATCAGCTGACTTGCACTCATTTCTTTATAGATCAGATGTTAAAAAAAGTGTCAAGAAAAGATTACACAAAGTCATGTTCAATTTTGCCCATTGTGAAAATATTTTTATCGGATAAAAAGCAGGTCAATTTTTGACATAAAAATCTATTAAAAGTAAGTGCGGGCATTTTTTTTATTTTGTTTGTTTGAAAACCTGTATTCAATCTGCTTTTAAAGACTAATTTTTTTTTTGTTAAGTCTGAAAATGCTGATCTTGTCAATTGCAGCAGATTTCTCTCGCTCTGTCCTTGAATGTAATTGCCTACGTAATTTGGCGTGTTTTTTTTTTTTTTGTTGTTTTTTGTTTTTTTGTTTTTGTTTTTACAATTTTACGCATTTCGACCTTCAATGCATTGATGAAATATGATCAAAGCCTAATTATAATTCTGTGAGAATGGCTTGACCCCATTTAACAGACATTCTTTCATAATACACCAATAAATACTTTCCCCAACTAGCAGACGACAGGCTATTCTCGAGTAAAGATAACCGGCTGCGTATCTGGCTGTATAAATCGTATGTAAAATAGTCTGGCATATGGTAGGTTTAACAGTTAATTAAAATACTTACCGCGACATTTCTTTGACAAGTCGTTATTAGCAGCGTATTTCAAGACAACACAGAATTTTTTGGGGGGCAGATTTTTTTTTTTTTTTTTTTTTCATTTTCCCAAAATACAGAGTCGGCGGGTCAGTAAACCGAAATATCAAAAAATAATGGCCTTAAAGGGGTTCCATTGAGGTATTTTGTCATGATGGGACTGAAATATTTTTTCCAGATAAATGTACCATTTGATGAATGTTTAGAACACTAATCTTTGTACAAACTTTTAGATCATTTGCGCACTTCGTTTTTCCATAATAGTTATTCAAATTGTAAAAAGATGACCCAAAATGAAATGACTAGACTAGACTTTAAATAGATATAATAATTTATAAAGGTCAAAATAAAATTATTCTGAAATATTCAAGAATGTGCCCCATTTGGTAGAGACGTAACGGCCGTGACAAGACCAAAAAATTGTAGGCGTATATGCCGGTTTTCCTGTAAAGGCAGACATCTGTGTAATATCAATTTGTAAAATCTGTCGGTTTTGCAGTCTAAGTATGATCGAAATGTCTTGGGTACGAAAGACTCGAGATCTCCAAATTACTTCGAAATTATTTACGAAAGTATTAGTCCTCGGAAACAAATTGGCATCAATAAATAAACTTAATATTATTAGTCATCAAATTCATAACATATTTTGCTTTATAACATACCTTATGAGCTTAACAGGCTGATAATTATGCTCGTGAAGTAGGTCGAAAAATATACCGGAAGTTGTCGGATTCATTTAACCTAATTATCGGCTAATTCAGAGACGAATAGATTATCTACATCTCTGGCTAATTCTATTTCAATATCCACTTTGCAATTATAAACTACAAAATTTATCCGATAAATAATGTCTTTTTTCAAAAATTCTGGAATATAATACAAAAAAATGTGATGATAAGGCGGATGAGTAAGTTAAATATTTGCAAGCCGTCAAGCACTATGACCCAATTAATTTACTATCCCATTCATAGAATTATGTGACCTTTCAAATTATATCCGCTACGTTTCTAATACCGTAATTCAAGCTCAATTGCACATTATTTTCAAAAAATAAATTTCTTGTCTCCACTTCTGTTCGCAATAAATCGAAGTTTTCAGAAATTCAGAGCACTATTTTTCACTCGCGGCGGTTATGCGTCGGTCATGGTCGGGTGATCACTATGAATTCAGCTTAGCTTGATATGTTAGAATACAATATAGCATTTAGAGTGGCGATGAAACGTCACAACAGTGGGCGTTACCCTGTATGGTTGGAAATTTCGGGTTTGTAAGTGCACTAGTTGGGACTACGTCCCAACTAAAAAGCGTGTGCCCTAAACGAGAAAACAATGGGCGGAACTAAATAAAATGGAATTTTGAAAGGGGATCAGAGGTTATGAAGCCTGCGTATCACAGATAAGACGTCAAAAGACAAATTTAAAAAGCAGGCAACATATCCTAAGGGTGATTCAACATTATTCAAGTAGGAATATTGGAACCACCCAACTAGAAAATGCCGAAAAGTTGAAACTAAAAATACCACAAGCACAACAATAATGTCGTGCTGAACGAAATCACTATTGAATTTAGAAATTAAATCATAGTTACGATTGTAAAATTTAGTAAAATATTTCCGTAATTTATGATAGCGGTAGCCCTGTTTTAGAAGCTTGCTGGTAATAAAAATATTCCGCTCGTTGAAATCCTTTACGTTGCTACAAGCTCTAGCGAATCTAATTAACTGAGAAACATAAGCCCCGTAAGATGTTGCATGGGGTACGTCTCCATCCAAATGTGGATAATTAATTATACAAAAGTCAAAGTCATCTCTTAAATCATAAATTTTCATGTGAATAGAGTTGTTGTTGATAGTAATATGAAGATCCAAAAATGATGTACCAAAATTTCAAGAGTTCGTTTTATTAAGTTGTAGTTCATGCGGATAAATGTCAGACACCATTTGATCAAAATAAGAATTATCTAAATTAAAAATATCATCAAGGTATCTGGAAGTATTATTAAATGTGACTATAACATCTTGTTGTTTCTCTTCAGAGAGACTCAACATTAAAATAGATAAATACAGAATCCCTAAAGAAAGCCCAACACGGCAAAATTGAAAATGTTGCAGGCTCGGTTTGTATTAAGTCTCTTTCATAGCAGTACAAAAACAAATCGGCGACCAGGGGTGCACAATTAGTACCCATTGGGATTCCTATGATCTGTTTAAATAAGGTATTACCAAAAAATAGATAAAAAATTCTGGAAACAAAGTGAAAAGCAGAATCCCTTAAGAAAGCCCAACACGGCAAAATTGAAAATGTTGCAGGCTCGGTTTGATTGAGCCTGTTCATGGACGGTATTGGAAAGTGCAAATTACCGTCCGCGCCCCCTAGCACCGGCTTAAGCAGAATTCAACATTTAAACTTGAAATAGTAAAATTTTGAATTTAGAAACATCCGCAGATGTGTTCATACGGCGGTTATCATGGAACCTTCAATGTGACACGTAAGTGCCATTCCATGAAAAGCGGCGTATGGTCCCCAAGTAATAAAATGCATGTGCCCTAAACGAGAAAACAATGGGCAGAACTAAATAAATGGAATTTTGAAAGGGGATCAGAGGTTATGAAGCCTGCGTATCACAGATAAGACGTCAAAAGACAAATTTAAAAAGCAGGAAACATATCCTAAGGGTGATTCAACATTATTCAAGTAGGAATATTGGAACCACCCAACTAGAAAAGCCGAAAAGTTGAAACAAAAAATACCAAAAGCACAACAATAATGTCGTGTTGAACGATCTTCAAGGATCGAAAATATAACATCATTGATTAAATGTACGGGGAGACTTTTTACGGCCGCCACACGGCACAAATAACACGGATGTGATCATAAAATAGATAAACACAGAATCCCTAAAGAAAGCCCAACACGGCAAAATTGAAAATGTTGCAGGCTCGGTTTGATTGAGCCTGTTCATGGACGGTATTGGAAAGTGCAAATTACCGTCCACGCCCCCTAGCACCGGCTTAAGCAAAATTCAACATTTAAACGTGAAATAGTAAAATTTTGAATTCAGAAACATCCGCAGATGTGTTCATACGGCGGTTATCATGGAACCTTCAATGTGACACGTAAGTGCCATTCCATGAAAAGCGGCGTATGGTCCCCAAGTAATAAAATGCATGTGCCCTAAACGAGAAAACAATGGGCAGAACTAAATAAATGGAATTTTGAAAGGGGATCAGAGGTTATGAAGCCTGCGTATCACAGATAAGACGTCAAAAGACAAATTTAAAAAGCAGGAAACATATCCTAAGGGTGATTCAACATTATTCAAGTAGGAATATTGGAACCACCCAACTAGAAAATGCCGAAAAGTTGAAACAAAAAATACCAAAAGCACAACAATAATGTCGTGTTGAACGATCTTCAAGGATCGAAAATATAACATCATTGATTAAATGTACGGGGAGACTTTTTACGGCCGCCACACGGCCGTAAGGAAGTTTGAGTTCTTTTTCATTAATTTGGACTTTAAGATTGGAAATATTAGTAATATGATTGTTTACAATGTCTTTTTCGGAGGCAGAGGTTTTAGAATACGCATTAGTGCTATTTAGTTCCTTATGCAAAACGTTAATGTAATGGATTCGTCAAACAATAATAATATTATTAGCCGCCTTGTCCGCTGGCACCAAAACAAATTTTGAATGAAAAGCTAGAATATCTTTTTTTCAGATGTCTTAAAGTAAGTCTTGGTTTAGGTGGCAAATAAAGGTTCATTTCCACGATAAAAATTAATACGTGAATCAATAATTTTAAAGATGTTGCGTTTCCATGTAACTAGAGCATTACTCTCCGCATTTTCACGGCGACACCATTTGACCGAAAAATCGTCTATAGATTCAGCAATCTGACCACGACAAGCATTTAAATCAATCTCAGAAGGAACCTGACATAAATATTGTCCAAAAGAAAAGAGAGTGCTCTACAAACTTCGTCACAGGTCCACATAGTATAACGTTTAACAATACCGTTAGTAAAAAAGCTTTGTTAGAATTTCATGCTAGAAAGGTAACTTTTCCTGTGCAATAGTTTTTTGAATTAGGGAAATTAGTTTATCATTGATTAATTTATGTGGCAAAGTTGTATAAAGTGTAGAAAAATCGTATGTACTGACAGTTGAAGCTTGAAAGTTCTTAATCTTGAATTTATCCAAGATTTCACCAGAATTTTTAATTTACCGAAAGAGATGTTTGCCTGTGTTTTCATAGACTTTATCACAATATCTAATACATGTGTTTTAATGGCAGTCAAACAAGACGTCAATAAAATAGAAAGTTTACTTGTTGTGCAAGATGTAGAATTAGCAATGAATCTGGCTTTGTAAGGTTTTTTGTGTAATTTAGGAATCCAAAAAATATCATAAACAAGATCAAAAAGGAAAGGCGGCGTTCAATGAAAGCAACCCCCACACGACCCAGCAACAAGAACCAATGGCAAGGAGCCCAGGCGGACCCCAAACAAAAACATGACAGGGCAAAGACAGAGCATAGAAAGGCCAATCACCAAACGACAAATAATTTGTAACTGATTAGGAATTCAAAGAAAATAATAACAGACCCACAAAGGGGAATGGGACAGGAGACCGGTGGAAGGGGGGGGGTTTAATCAAAGAAATAAAAACAAGAGGCAACGGGGAATACATAATAGGAGGTTTGAGTTCTTTTTCATTAATTTGGACTTTAAAAATTTACTTTGGACCTTTCAAAATTCCATTTTATTTAGTTCCGCCCATTGTTTTCTCGTTTAGGGCATACGCTTTTTATTACTTGGGGACCATACGCCGCTTTTCATGGAATGGCACGGAAGTGTCACATTGAAGGTTCCATGATAACCGCCGTATGAACACATCTGCGGATGTTTCAAAATTCAAAATTTTACTATTTCACGTTTAAATGTTGAATTCTGCTTAAGCCGGTGCTAGGGGGCGTGGACGGTAACTTGCACTTTCCAGTACCGTCCATGAACAGGCTCAATCAAACCGAGCCTGCAACATTTTCAATTTTGCCGTGTTGGGCTTTCTTTAGGGACTCTGTATTTATCTATTTCATGATCACATCCGTGTTATTTGTGCCGTGTGGCGGCTGTAAAAAGTCTCCCCGTACATTTAATCAATGATGTTATATTTTCGATCCTTGAAGATCGTTCAGCACGACATTATTGTTGTGCTTGTGGTATTTGTAGTTTCAACTTTTCGGCATTTTCTAGTTGGGTGGTTCCAATATTCCTACTTGAATAATGTTGAATCACCCTTAGGATATGTTGCCTGCTTTTTAAATTTGTCTTTTGACGTCTTATCTGTGACACGCAGGCTTCATAACCTCTGATCCCCTTTCAAAATTCCATTTTATTTAGTTCCGCTCATTGTTTTCTCGTTTAGGGCATACGCTTTTTATTACTTGGGGACCATACGCCGCTTTTCATGGAATGGCACGGAAGTGTCACATTGAAGGTTCCATGATAACCGCCGTATGAACACATCTGCGGATGTTTCTAAATTCAAAATTTTACTATTTCACGTTTAAATGTTGAATTCTGCTTAAGCCGGTGCTAGGGGGCGTGGACGGTAACTTGCACTTTCCAGTACCGTCCATGAACAGGCTCAATCAACCCGAGCCTGCAACATTTTCAATTTTGCCGTGTTGGGCTTTCTTTAGGGACTCTGGATTTATCTATTTTAATATTTGAAATATAAGTAATATGATTGTTTACAATGTCTTTTTCGGATGCAGAGGTTCTAGAATACGCATTAGTACTATTTAGTTCCTTATGCAAAACGTTAATGTAATGGATTCGTCATACAATTATAATATTATTAGCCGCCTTGTCCGCTGGCACCAAAACAAATTTTGAATGAAAAGATATCTTTTATCATATGTCTAAAATTAAGTCCAACACAACATAATTGAAAATGTTGCAGGCTCGGGTATCTTGCACTTTCCATAACCGTCCATGAACAGGCTCAATCAAACCGAGCCTGCAACATTTTCAATTTTATTGTGTTGGGCTTTCTTTAGGGATTCTGTATTTTTCTATTTGATTCAGCCTGTTCATGGACGGTACTGTAAAGTGCAAACTAGCACCGGCTTAAGCAGAATTCAACATTTAAAATGAATTGGTACAATTTTGAAACATCCGCAGATGTGTTCACATGGCGGTTATCATCGAACCTTCAATGTGACAGTGCCATTCCATGAAAAAAGTTGGCACTTAGCCGAAAGTTTGCCGTCTTCACCCACCGTGAGAGCGGGGCCAGCCGTGAGGAACAGACTGCTCTGGCCGCGCATATGGCCCACCGGGTGGAGACGGCCGACCGTTTCTACAATAGGCTAATCTAAGGGGCGAAAGAGGCAAGGCCCTGGACGTCATTGTGGGCATGTACAAGGTAAGATTGACATACATACATACGTACATAAGGTATATTTTTCGAATCTCGGATTCCGATTCATACCAAAAACAAAAAAAAAAACATTCAAAATTCTGGAAACAAAGTGATCCCTCGGAAGCATTAATCACAACAAAATAACATAAGAATTGCAGACTCGGTTTGATTGAGTCTGTACATGAGGGATAATGAATAAGTGCAACATCCCTCACGCCCCCTAGCACCGGCTTGAGCGGTACTCAATTCTCAACACTTTATAGTGTTGGCATCAATGATCCCGAAGGACCAGAAAATATAACAACACTGAAGTGAAGTACGGGGTAACTTTTTACGGCTGCCACACGGCACTTGACACCTGCTGTTGTGAAGTTCAAAGTTGTGAATTGCACAGAGTTCCGATTCAAACCAAAAAATTTTTTCAAGGTTGTGAATTGCTATTTTCATCTCTTTTTCAGGAATCTGCACGAGCCATGGAGACGGCAGGGGCGACGGAGACTGTCTGATTTATTTACTGTACTTGTTGTTGAAATATATTTACAATTTTTGAACTTGTCTTTGTTGTTTACTTTCGCAAAAAATATGATAAACAAGATCAACAAGGAAATAGATAAATACAGAATCCCTAAAGAAAGCCCAACACGGCAAAATTGAAAATGTTGCAGGCTCGGTTTGATTGAGCCTGTTCATGGACGGTACTGGAAAGTGCAAGTTACCGCCCACGCCCCCTAGCACCGGCTTAAGCAGAATTCAACATTTAAACATGAATTAGTAAAATTTCAATAAACGCAACCCCCATATGACCCAGCAACAAGAACCAATGGCAAGGAGCCCAGGCGGACCCCAAACAAAAACAGGACAGGGCAAAGACAGAGCACGGACAGGCCAATCACCAAACGACAAACAACCTGCAACCGACCAGGAATTCAAAGAAAAGAACAACAGGCCCACAAAGGGGAAGGGGACAGGAGACCGGGGGAAGGGGAGGTCAATCACTGGTACAGCCTTAAGATGTGGAGTCGACACTAAGAACCACTCGACTACATGTCCAGTGCCAACATTAGGCAGTGTACGTAAACACAACGTAACTGATCACACGTAGTTGGCCTAATAAGCTTTACCCCCGACCCCATCGTATATACAATTTTAGATGGACAAAGATGTTACACAAATCTTGTAGAGTTGATGATAGAGCCACTCGATCATATTCGAACCATATGCAGTGCACATAGAATACCAAGTAACCGATCATGTAATAATTATAGTCGGCCTATAAAACTTGCTGGATCATTTTCGAACACACGTTCAATGTCGACCTCCATTGACTTAACAGATCTCTATTGACTGTAAAATATCAAGGAAGAAGCACAAGGACGTGGCGCTTCCTGAAAATTATCACTTAAAAGATACTCACAATTATGTTAGAGCGCCGTTAAACCAAACAAATAAAGCGTGAATGCAAGACCTCCAATCACATAAATGACGTAGCCGATTTTTTTTTTTTACTAGCATCCTCTAATGATAATCTCATGCTTAAGGTAAAATATGATAAACAAGGTCAACAAGGAAAGGCGGCGTTCAATGAACGTAACCCCCATATGACCCAGTAACAAGAACCAATGACAAGGAGCCCAGGCGGACCTCAAACAAAAACAGGACAGGGCAAAGACAGAGCACGGACAGTTTAATCATTAAGTGATAAATAATTTGTAACTGATTAGGAATTCAAAGAAAAGAATAATACGCCCACAAAGGGGAAGGGGACAGGAGAGCGGGGAAGGGGGGGGGGGTTAATCAAAGAAATAAAAACTAGAGGTAATGCGACGATACTTACCGTAGACGGGAAAACAACAAGGGACACAAGCAAAAGTGTCACCAAAACAGTATCAAACAACAAACATACATCTGAGGAACACAGTGGGGCGCCGCCTTGGAACGGTCAGCAGCATAATAATGACTTCTGGGGAGTTTAAACCGGTTAATAACCTAGATGTTATTTCATCAATTAATTGTCTGTTGTATACATGTATCATCCTATTGTTAGCTTAAGAAAGAGGAACCATAAGCATTTTTCAACTTTTATGGCCCAATAAAAAAAGAAAAACTGAGTTTTACGACGAAACAATACAATATAAGACAAAGCGATACATAGGTCAAAGTAGTATAGGGAATGTCCGTGTTACCGTCCACAAACCCTTGCATCAGACGCCGTTTTTCAAAGTGGAACAAAAGTGTAACATCGAATGATGATTGCCGTATGAACATATCTATACTACTCATAATTTTAAAGGGATAAACTCTTCATTTGTATATATTTTTATGAACATACAGCAATTAATTAGTTAAGTGTATTAATATGTTATGCTTCTCGAAGGTTGAGCATATAGTCGCCGCTTAGTCTGTCTGTCCCTATTCTTGTCCGGATCAATAAGAGATATCAATATAAACATTTATAAAATATGATCTTGTTTATCATATTTTATATGTAGATAGACCTGATAAGATAAATATGCAGTGCACAAGAAACGTGTTCTTACTTGTCCGGGACATGACTCTGAAACAACAAGAAGTATACTTTTCAGTATCCAAAGTCGTTGACTTTGCCGTGTTGGGCTTTCTTTAGGGATTCTGTATTATCTATCTAATATATTTCATGTGCCAAAGCTGACCAGCTAAAATAGATAAATACAGAATCCCTAAAGAAAGCCCAACACGGCAAAATTGAAAATGTTGCAGGCTCGGTAAGTTTACGGAAGGTAGTTGGTTCTACCCAGGTACCTTAAATAATCCACAGAGGGGCATGTGAGGTATAACGCCCGTTCGTGCCTGAACTAATGTATAGAATGTCACCTTGAAAACCGCCGTATGCGGCTGTTTCTAAATTTCTCAATTTTCGTGTTTAAGTGTTGAATTCTGCTTAAAATAGATAAAAACAGAATCCCTGAAGAAAGCCCAACACGGCAAAATTGAAAATGTTGCAGGCTCGGTTTGATTGAGCCTGTTCATGGACGGTACTGGAAAGTGCAAGTTACCGTCCACGCCCCCCCTAGCACCGGCTTAAGCATAATTAAGCCGGTGCTAGCGGGCCTGCAATAGTTTCAATTTTGCCTTTTTGGGCTTTCTTTAGGGATTCTGCTTTTCTCTATTTTCTAGAACTATATACGTTGTTAGTACGGCGTGAAACAGACAAAAAGCATAGGAGCTACAACGTAGCCCTAGGATGTAAACTACATGTATGTTGCTGCGACGTAAAATCCAACCAACCAAAAAGGAAATGAACCGAAAATATATTATTTTCGTAGAAATTTGAGAATTTCAAATAGAGGTTAAATAAGCGTTCTGGAATTAGATATGTGCGTATGTCATATAAAATTTTTACAGTAGCTCCTTTCACGAGAATGAGAATTTAAAAAACATAGATTATTAATAAACATACTTACTTAAGTACTTGCGCATATTACACGGGTTTTCTGGTTAAATTATTTTTAACAAAGTTATGCCATGAATTTTTGTGTGTTGCCAGCTGCACAAAATCTTATCCGAACTATTTCTTAGTAACTACTATTGCAATTTCATCCAAACTTAGGATGATCAGTACCAAGTCTAGTTCTGCTAGGGAGAGTCAGAGGAGGTGGTGGTGCAGGAGGAGGAGACGGCGGCGGTGGGCATGACAGGGGAGACGTTGGCGGCGAAGAAAATTCTGGAAACAAAGTGATCCCTCGGAAGCATTAATCACAACAAAAAAGAAGAAAAAGAAGGCGAAGAAGAGGAAGTATGAAGAGGTGGAACGTGAGGGTAAGAAACATTTGATCACATGAAGTAGACTTATTGTTGTGCTTGTGGTATTTTTAGTTTCAACTTTTCGGCATTTTCTAGTTGGGTGGTTCCAGTATTCCTCACTTGAATACTGTTGAATCACCCTTAGGATATGTGGCCTGCTTTTTAAATTTGTCCTTTTGACGTCGTATCTGTGATACGCAGGCTTCATAACCTCAGATCCCCTTTCAAAATTCCATTTTATTTAGTTCCGCCCATTGTTTTCTCGTTTAGGGCACACGCATTTTTTTACTTGGGGACCATACGCCGCTTTTCATGGAATGGCACTAACGTGTCACATTGAAGGTTCCATGATAACCGCCATATGAACACATCTGCGGATGTTTCAAAATTCTAAATTTTACCAGGTCATGTTAAATGTTGAATTCTGCTTAAGCCGGTGCTAGGGGGCGTGGACGGTAACTTGCACTTTCCAGTACCGTCCATGAACATGCTCAATCAAACCGAGCCTGCAACATTTTCAATTTTGCCGTGTTGGTCTTCCTTTAGGGATTCTGTATTTATCTACTTTAGACAGGCTTCATAACTTCTGATCCCCTTTCAAAATTCCATTTTATTTAGTTCTGCCCATTGTTTTCTCGTTTAGGGCACACGCTTTTTGTGTCGCCTCTACGGAGTAGTGGCGACATAAAGGGATCACTTCTCCGTCGTCTGTCTGTCTGTCTGTCCGTCCGTCCGTCACAAAACTTGTCCGGACTACTGCTCATAAACTACTGGTGCAATTTCATCCAAACTTTACAGGAATGATCAGTACCAAGTCTAGTTGTGCATATTGTCAGCATTTTCCGGTTCAATGATTTTTGTCAGAGTTATGGCCCTTTAATAATTTTTAATTTTAAAGTTTGTCCGGACTACTTCTCTTAATACCACTAATGCAATTTCAATGAAACTTTACAGGATTGATCTGTAGCTCAAGTCCTTGCGCATATTGCACGGGTTTTCCGGTTGAATGATTTTTGGCCGAGTTATGGCCCTTTGACAAAAGGTGTTTTTTTCTGTGTGTTGCCAGATACACAAAGCTTGTCCGACTACTGCTCATAAACTACTGGTGCAATTTCATCCAAACTTTTACAGGAATGATCAGTACCAAGTCTAGTTGTGCATATTGTCAGCATTTTCCGGTTCAATGATTTTTGTAAGAGTTATGGCCCTTTAATAATTTTTAATTTTAAAGTTTGTCCGGACTTCTTAATGCTTCCGAGGGATCACTTTGTTTCCAGAATTTTGAACTTCACAACAGCAGGTGTCAAGTGCCAAAGTTGCCCCGTACTTCACTTCAGTGTTGTTATATTTTCTGGTCCTTCGGGATCATTGATGCCAACACTATAAAGTGTTGAGAATTGAGTACCGCTCAAGCCGGTGCTAGGGGGCGTGAGGGATGTTGCACTTATTCATTATCCCTCATGTACAGACTCAATCAAACCGAGTCTGCAATTCTTATGTTATTTTGTTATGATTAATGCTTCCGAGGGATTACTTTGTTTCCAGAATTTTTCTTCTCTTATACCACTAATGCAATTTCAATGAAACTTTACAGGATTGATCTGTAGCTCAAGTCCTTACGCATATTGCACGGGTTTTCCGGTTGAATGATTTTTGGCCGAGTTATGGCCCTACCCCGGTCTCCTGTTCACTTCCCCTTAGTGGGCCTATTTTTATTTTCTTTGAATTCCTAATCAGTTACAAATTAATTATCATTTAATGATTAACCTGTCCGTGCTCTGTCTTTGCCCTGTCCTGTTTTTGTTTGGGGTCCCCCTGGGCTCCTTGCCATTGGTTCTTGTTGCTGGGTCATGTGGGGGTTGCGTTCATTGAACGCCGCCTTTCCTTGTTGATCTTGTTTATCATATTTGATAAAAAGGTGTTTTTTCTTTGTGTTGCCAGATACGCAAAAGCTTGTCCGGACTACTCCTCATAAACTACTGGTGCAATTTTATCCAAACTTTACAGGAATGATCAGTACCAAGTCTAGTTGTGCACTGTCCGTCTGTCTGTCCGTCTGTCACAAAATTTGTCCCAACATGAAATTGGCCATCATGAGGCGACACATGTGATTACTGATCGCTCTTGTTATTACTTGAGGACCATACGCCGCTTTTCATGGAATGGCACGGAAGTGTCACATTTAAGGTTCCATGGCAACCGCCGTATGAACACATCTGCGGATGTTTCTAAATTCAAAATTTTACTATTGCATGTTTAAATGTTGAGTTTTGCTTAAGCCGGTGCCTGTGGGCGTGGACGGTAACTTGCACTTTCCAGTACAATCCATGAACAGGCTCAATCAAACCGAGCCGGCAACATTTTCAATTTTGCCGTGTTTGGCTTTCTTTAGGGATTCTGTATTTATCTATTTTATGTATTGAATGCATTGTTGTGTATGTCTGTTTTCATACCAGCTGCTGTTACCCTTTTCGTTCCTAATGTAGCATGCTTTCGTTACAGAGGTTGAGGGGCAGGATGAGGAGACGAAGGAGGTAGTGGAGGAGAAGCCGATTAGGGACTGGACAACAATAGAGCTGTTCGAGCCAGAGGACAGCTTAGCTGGTGATTTAGCTGGTAAGAGTTTTGTTACTTTTAAGAACCTGCATGTAGACTTGTGACACATAATAATTTAATACGTAATTGTAAACTTAACCAGATTATAGTAAAGGGATCGTCGACTTGAAGAATATGTTTGTCAGTGATTTTGTGATTGTAGACTTGTTGTGATGATTTGATAACTTGATCGGGGTGTGTATACATAATGGATCGTCGACTTAATCATGTTTAAATGTTGAATTCTGCTTAAGCCGGTGCTAGGGGGCGTGGACGGTAACTTGCACTTTCCAGTACCGTCCATGAACAGGCTCAATCAAACCGAGCCTGCAACATTTTCAATTTTGCCGTGTTGGGCTTTCTTTAGGGATTCTGTATTTATCTATTTAATAATTTAACGAATTTTTTATTGTAGACTTATAATATCATACCGACTACAGATTGTCATGTATACGCATGCTTAATCATGGTTTGCTCTTGTTGCAGTCAGTACCGACACGGATGACTATCCGATTGAGCCGTTGCCGCCCAGACCGGCAGTCGTCCTGGAACGTGGGTCGGACGGGCATTTCGTCAGGGCCACCAAGCCATCGCCTAGGTACGGGCTGGTTAGAAGGGAGCGGGGCTCATCCGAGTCGTCAGCAGCATCCTCTGGCGGCTCAGAGTACTTCCCGAAGTCGGACGATTTGCTGTCGTCAACGTCGGCGGGGAGGATGCTGCTGACGACCACCACCCGTCGACACCAGCCCCAGAACCCCCTGAGGCGGCTCTGCAGGAGCCCGACGGTCAAGAGGAGCCTGAGGACCACAGTAAGTATTGTTTTAACCTACTCTTGAATTAAAAAAAAAACGTTGAAATCACCCGTCACTTAACTTTGCATCACTGATATTTGAATTGATGTCTCGCACAAATGAGGATACGCAATGTTTCCTTTCATTTCAGGGTAAAAAGCCACAGCGCCCGTGCCCGCTTGAGGGGTGCCGAGCCAGCGTTGTAAACATGCTCGGCACTTTAAGCAGGTCCATCCGCGGACGGAGGTCCCCAAGAAGGCCACAGCAGCAGAGGGGAGTAGGCGGACCTACGGGGGGCAGAAGGTGTGTGCCGTCTGCTCCAGCCGGACGAAGAGGATGGACATGCACCTGGTTCGCAAGCACGCGATGACGAAGGGCTTGCCGGAGTATGCAGCCAAATTGATGGCGGCGACGGTACCCCCAGACGCTTCCTCTGAGGGGACCAGCGTCCTGTCAGAGGCTCTGGTTGAGTTTGGGTAGGTACGTTTATTTCTTAAATCTATTTGTACTGTTCATATGCAATGGATCGATCGTCTTTCAATTGAGACATAATTGGTGTCTACTTTATTTGATCTATGACTTTCTTTTCAGAGAGAGACTGCAGGACAGGTCCATGGGGGACCAGAGGACGGAGGCCACCACCAGGTCGCACGGAGCCGGGATCAAGCGGCTGCTGCCTGCCCTTACATCAGAGGCAGTGCAGGGGCTAGTATCGATTGGGATCCGTGACGGCCTGGTGGACACCCTCTTGAAAGACAAGACGTAAGTAGTCAACTTTGTGATTTTGTAAGAAGTAAAGTTTGTATGATTGTGATTGTAGACCTAATACGCACACCAACAGTATCTTATGTGTAGCTTTCTGCTGTCTGACATATTCATAATATAATTATTATTATATAAGATATAACCATACATTTCTCATTGAAACAAATCACACGTACCAGAAAATAACCAAACTCATTCTGCCAGTCGTCATTGATGCGGAGTAATCAATTTATGTGATCGTACACTTGTATTATACACGTGCATGTGTTAACATATTCATATGCATCGTTAGAGATGTCCACTTTAAAATGTTTCTTTTGTTGTTTCAGCCTGTCAGCAGCAAGTCTGCGCACATATCTCCACTCCAATGCCGGGTTTCTGGCGTACCTCGCCACCTCCTCCAGGTGGCTGCGTCACCTGGGCAAGGTGGCTGCGTCACCTGGGCATGACCCACGCAGCCGTTGAAATTGTGCGTGGGAAGGTGAACCAGGTGGCGCAATCCCTGAAGCAGGACGTAAACCGCCAGGCCGTGGAGGCGGCTGGCCAGAACCCGGAAGGGAGTATGGCTCTGAAGCCTTGGATGGCCAGTCTCTACCTGGAGTCGGAGGCTGTGGAGACGGCAAAGAGACTTATCGAGGAGGCAGCTAATGGAGGGAAGCAGCTGAACGAAAGCGAGTTTTGTAGTGTACGAAACTCGCTCGTTGTTCAGCTGCTTCTCAGCAACGTTAAGCGGTCCGGGGACATTGCGGCCTTGCGCCGCAATGATGTAATGGAGGCGACGGTGGCCCCGGACCAGCCGGATCAGGCAGCCGAAATATACGTAAGTGTATTAGTATTATCCAAGATTTATAAATGTTGTTAAGAAAATCAGTGATTGAAGATTTTTAATATCATACGAGTGATTTTATACTTAAACAAGTATTGATGACTCTTTTTATACATTTCAGATCATACAGCACAAGGAGGCGGTCAGTGGGAAGCGGTGCCCACTCAGACTGGGTGCCGACCTGTTGCCGACCCTGCAGCGGTTTTTGAAGTTTGGGACACCTGCC
The DNA here is from genome assembly GCF_026571515.1 of Ruditapes philippinarum. Taxonomy (NCBI): domain Eukaryota; kingdom Metazoa; phylum Mollusca; class Bivalvia; order Venerida; family Veneridae; genus Ruditapes; species Ruditapes philippinarum. Next base: position 16,431 of record NW_026859732.1, read on the forward strand.
CACATTAAGAGCGAGTATGCGTTTACCACATACTCCCCGGCTGGCAAGATCTCCCCTTCCGTGAGTATAATTCTCAGCTCTTTATTGTTTCAATTGTACTGGAATGTTTCACGATGCTGTTTACTCGCGATATACACCGTAAATAATAATAATAACAATAATAATAGTGATAGACACTATAATCTGTACTTTTCTTTTCACAGAACATGGCCAAGATGGTAGACACGGCGTGGACGGCGTTTGGAAAGGCCAAAAGGCTAGATCTGCCACGTTCTCCCTAAGCAGAAAGTTGGCCGTCTCCACCCATCGTGAGAGCGGGGCAAGCCGTGAAGAGCAGACTGTTCTGGCCGCGCATATGGCCCACCGGGTGGAGACGGCCGACCGTTACTACAACAGGGCCAATCTAAGGGGCGAGAGGGGCAAGGCCCTTGACGTCATTGTGGGCACGTACAAGGTAGGATACATACATACATATTCAAACCCCCCAAAAAACATTAAAAGTTGTGAATTGCACGGAGTTCCGATTCAGACGGAAAAAAATAATGTCAGTTTGTGATTTGCTATTTTTATCTCTTTTCAGGAGTATGCACGAGCCATGGATGCGACAGAGACGGCGGGGCCGAGTGAGACGGCGGGGCCGACGCCCGAGACGGCAGAGTCGACGGAGACTGTCTGATTATTATTTGTACTTACTTGTTGATGAAATATAATTATTTACAATTGTTGAACAACTCTTAGACACAAATCTTGCAGAGTTGATGATAGAGCCACTCGATCATATTCGAACCATAAGCAGTGCACATAGAATACCAAGTAACCGATCACATAATAATTATAGTCGGCCTATAATATATGATAAACAAGATCAACAAGGAAAGGCGGCGTTCAATGAACGCAACCCCCATATGACCCAGCAACAATAAAACTTGCTGGATCATTTTCGAACACAGGTTCAGTGTCGACCTCCATTGACTGTACAATTTCAAGGAAGAAGCACAAGGACGTGGAGCTTCCTGAAAATTCGTATCACTTAAAAGATCTCCATTGACTTTTATTCAAGGAAGAAGCACAAGGACGTGGAGCGTCCTGAAAAGTCGTATCACTTAAAAGATTGTATCACTCACAATTATATTAGAGCGCCGTTAAACCAAGCAAATATAGCATAAATGCAAGACCTCCAATCATATAAATGACGTAGCCGATTTTTCTTTTTTACTAGCATCCTCTAATGATAATCTCATGCTTAAGGTAAAATATGATAAACAAGATCAACTATGAAAGGCGGCGTTCAATGAACGCAACCCCCATATGACCCAGCAACATGAACCAGTGGCAAGGAGCCCAGGCGGACCCCAAACAAAAACAGGACGGGGCAAAGACAGAGCACGGACGGGTTAATCATTAATTGATAAATAATTTGTAACTGATTAGGAATTAAAAGAAAAGAATAATATGCCCACCAAAGGGGATGGGGACAGGAGACCGGGGGAAGGGGGGGGGGGCGTTAATCAAAGAAACAAGAGGGCAATGATGGCCAAAGTCGCTCACCTGTATATAGGTACCCGGAGTGGGCCAGTTTAAATCCCAGGGCTTTTATTTGAACATTTGAACAAACTTGGTTGTATATTATTATATATATATATATATATATATATATATATATATATATACACACACATATATACGTATCTATAAATGTCTTTATACGAAACAGTTATGTGTTATGTTGAAAACCAAGTAATATTTAAAAATAAAATAATAATACAAAACGAAAATGGAATGTTTCGTGAAAACCGTATGAGACAGACCAAGCAAAAGGTTGCAAACTGGGCCGATCTGTCTCACACAGCTCCCCACTAACAAAATAAAAGAAAATACTTTATGTAAATATAATGTACAGACATATACATAGTTCCCTCCCCCTTCCAGGATGACACCACCATCTCGAAGGAGTAAATAAACACCAAAGAGACAAACTGCCATGATCCTGAAAAGAGAAGAAAACAACAACAGCAGACGGAGTATACGAAAAATATACAAAATTAGAACTATAATGAACTTGGGCATTGATGAGAAAAAATATATAAACTGCATAAGACAGACTGACTTGACTACGCAAGCTGGGCCAATCTATCTTATACAATTAAACAGAAAAAGGTTTTATTTATCATTAAATAAAAGTAATGTTAAGTAAAGAGAATGTTTCCGTATGAGTTATAAGAAAAACAAAAAAGGGAAGAAACTTGTGTATACAATTAACGCCATTAGTGTACAGTTTCTCTCCCTTTCCAGGACGATGGGATTAAAGGCACATCATGACAATAACGGCCACCATCCTGGAAATAAAAAGATTTTATTTATCATACCTTGAAATTTAATTTTTTAACGTAGAAATCTATAAAAGACATAACATTGAAAGAAAGAGCATTACTATTTAAGGTTACAAATCCATGTTGGGCCCAAACATTTAAAAAATTAAGTGAATTTAAACGTTTATAATCTATTTATATTCTGTTTCTTAAATAAATGAAAAATTGTTCTAAAAGTGGTCTTATCGAAATTTTCTTATTATGATGTTTAGCATTTAAACGGGAAGACTAAATTAAGTATCTAGACAATGATAAAATAACTAAACATGTATATTTTATATCATTACTAACTTTTGGTAAGGCAATAGAAAATAAATTCCCAGATTCTCATCCCCGCCCGCCCGGCAAAAATTGTTCCGCCCGAACGATTTTTATTTAAAAAAAAAAAAAAAAAAAAAAAAAGAAAAAGAAAGAAAGAAAAAGAGTTACGTAATTATATAAGTGTATCATCATGCGGCGGAAAATCCTTCAGTCTCGGTCTCGGTCCTGGCTGAATAAAGATTGGATCATGCGGGCCGAGATAAAATTTCTTACCGTGAAAAATCCTCGGGTCCAAATAAAATTTCTAAGAGATAAAAATAACCTGTTTTGATAGGTAAAATGAAATGTGTTAAAGAACTTTAACTATATTGAAGTTTGAACCACAAAAGACTAATTTTGGACAAGTCAAATATTCAAATAAACAGCAGTTCATAAACAGCATCGGTAAATTTTGCCGTAAATTACAAATTTGGAAATTTTGTTTTACAATGCCTTTTAAAATAGCAGCTGAATAATAGTCTAAAAATACTCATAAAATAATTAATCTGATAAAATCAAAATCAACGACAACTAGAATTGTGAATGGTTATGCAGAAAACAGACATTTTTTTCGTTTGTCACATATTTTCGCGATGCCGATTTTTATAACAAAAAAAGAAGTCACCAAAAGGAAGCCTTGTATTGATAAAAATTGTCCAATAACACTTTAAATATATTTTATTAATTAAATTAACTTACTGTATTGTTTACATTAGTTTAGAATGAGACATTTGCCAGTTTGTGTTGTACAATGTATATTTGCTTAAGGGAGGGGGGTGTGTGGAATCACATATATGTTATACAAGCTCCATGATGGAATTAATCAAGAAGAAACAGCAGAATTGGGAGTCTCAGGATTTTGAAAATCCTAGTGAGGACCCTGATTATTTCTACCGGCCACTTTTGTTTTGTTTCTTCATTGAAAGCCACACTAAGAAAAGCCGTCATTTTGACATTCACCTAGGTTGTTATCATATAATACTTGAAATGTCACGGCCTGAAATAATCATCTGAACCAAATATAAACAAATGGGTGCCGGTCCTTGTGGCCTTAAAAATGAATTTTGCGTAGAATCTTCATGGTCAGCGTGCTGCTTGATTTTGTATGTAATCTTTATAATATCTAGTCAGGCTATGAAAGTGAAATTTTAATATAATAGGTAAATCTCTGTACTTTCTTTGCCAAATTTTCAATAGCTTTGATGTTATTTTTGCAATGTAATATATAAATAGGATTTTTCTTTTTGTGTAGCTTCATTGGTTGATTAAATAATTTACTCATGTAAAAGCACTATTGATCAGCATAGGCATAGTACATCTTTATTCAACTCCTTTATAAAATTAATATGTCTTATTTTGTAACAATACATGTAGATCTATATATTGTTGTCTTTTTTATTTTGTCCAAACATGTAAATAATATGAAAGGTTCAATAAAACAGCTAGATCATTACAGTCAAGATTTATTATCATGTTGCTTCTATTCTCAATCTGAATCTATATATCTTACATACACATAATATTAGAACCTATTATATAGAACAAAGTTCTAAATATTGACCTCCGTGTGGGTAATTCCAGACCGAGAATGGAAAATAAAAATTAAAATCCACCCACCCGCCCCATTTTTTTCCAAGATTTGGATGAGAATCTAGTTATTTATTTTCTATTGCCTAAATCGAAAAACCTAAAAACTTTTCACTGAACTTAATCTTCTTATCACTTATGATATGTAATAAATATATGATTATACTATTAAAGGGCTTATAATAAGAACATTCAATAAATAGGTGAGAGACGTTTTCAATACCGTTGCAAAAATAACATGATATTTTCTTAGAAATTCGTTTACAATATAAAAAATAATCAACATATACGACATCGTGTACTAATCTATAACAGATATTCTTATGGATTGGATCAATTGCACTTGAAAAAATATTCGAAAAGACGTTTTTAAAATTTGATTTGTGGAAATAAATTAACACACTTAACTTTATAATCTGTGTCTAATAAGTAAATATAAAAAATCTTTGAAGGTGAACCAAAAAAATTGTAATCTGGTATTTTATCAATTAGAACTTTAAAGGCTGAAAGACATTGTTTATAAAAAGGTCGAATAAATTCACTATGTCGGAAATTATTTTCTTGTAAAGTTTCATTATGGTGTCTTAATTGAAACCCGATCCAATATTTGGCAAAGTAAAACCAAGGAGAAAAATTATTAGAAATAATATCTTGTAAATGTTTTAAAAGGAGAGAATACCATCTTAATTTTATATTGGGAATATTCAAACCACCATTTTTAAAAGGTAAATATAATGTTTTTCTCGAAATAGGTTCGAAAGATGAATTCCATATACATCTAAAAGATGCTCTTTGAAACAAAATTAAAAAGTGTTAAGGAATAATATCTGGCGTAATATAATAAATAAATAAATTTTGAAAAGGGTAAAGAATTTAGAATTGTACTTTTACCTTTTCACGATATGGCCATTTATGTGTGGACGTGCCGTAAAATCCAAACAAACAAACATTTACCTTTAAACAAAAATTAATTTGATGATACAAGATTTAATACTCTAGAAAATTTAAGAAAACAATCATGCCAAATTTTATCTGAATCTATATTATACCCAAAATAGTACCCTAATAATTTACAATTTTGAACCCAAGATATGCCAAAAGGATGATCAGACATATTTTTCCATTTACCTAAATATAAACCATTTGATTTCCTATAATTAATTTTTAACCCTGAAACTTGCTGAAATAAATTAACTTCACGAAAAAATTCTTTAATTGACAAATTATCTGTCAGAATAGTTGTATTATCGTCTGCATATAATGACATCTTGACCTCGAACTTACCACCAAGAACTATTATACCTTTAATATTTGGATTATCTTGAACTTTTTTAGCAAATGGCTCTAAGCATAAAACATATAAAAGAGGAGAAAGAGAACAACCTTGACGGACAGAACGCGAAAGTGAGAAAGGATCTGATACATGGAAATTCTAAAATGATTACACTAGACTGAAAGACCGCCTCCGTGGTCGAGGGGTTAGAGTCGATGACTTCTAATCCAGTTACCTCTCTGGCGTGGGTTCGATCCCCGGGTGATGCTTTGGTAGTTTAGCGCGGAGGAAGGTAGTCTAGTACTGGTGTAACTCTCCAGGAACGATGGTTAGGAAACTACCCGCCTATATGACTGAAAAACTGTTGAAAAGGCGTAAAATGAAGCAAACAAACAAAACTAGACTGAATATCGTTATATAAAACTTTAATCCAATTAATAAAATTAATGTTAAACCCAAAAGAATGTAAAGTATTAAATAAATATTCCCACGAAACCCTATCAAAAGCTTTTTCCTGATCCAAATTAATAAAGTTCTGGAAACAAAGTGATCCCTCGGAAGCATTAATCACAACAAAATAACATAAGAATTGCAGACTCGGTTTGATTGAGTCTGTACATGAGAGATTATGTATAAGTGCAACATCCCTCATGCCCCCTAGCACCGGCTTGAGCGGTACTCAATACTCAACACTTCATAGTGTTGGCATCAATGATCCCGAAGGACCAGAAAATATAACAACACTGAAGTGAAGTACGGGGCAACTTTTAACGGCTGCCACACGGCACTTGACACCTGCTGTTGTGAAGTACAAAATTCTGGAAACAAAGTGATCCCTCGGAAGCATTAATCACAACAAAATAACATAAGAATTGCAGACTCGGTTTGATTGAGTCTGTACATGAGAGATTATGTATAAGTGCAACATCCCTCATGCCCCCAAGCACCATGCTTTTAAGATTTTTTTGTTCAACATTATCAAAAATATTTCTAAGCAAATGTATATTATCGAAAATAGATCTGCCTTTTATAGAACATGTCTGAGATATACCTATAATATTTGGTAAGACATTAGATATTCTATTAGTTAATATTTTGGATAAAATTTTACGATCAATATTTAAGAGAGATAAAGGACGATAATTTTTTCATTAATTTTGAATTATTTTTATCTTTACAAATTAACGTAATATAAGACAACTTTTGGGAAGCAGACATTTCAGCTGATTCATAACAAATTTGAAAAACTTTTAATAAAGCATCGCCAAATGAATGAAAAAACCTAATGTAAAATAAAGAAGAAAGACCGTCACTACCAGGAGATTTTGTATAATCCATTTGTTTAAGGGAATTTAAAATTTCAGATTTATTTATTGGACTACTTAGGAGTAAATTATCAGATGAATTGACTTGCGGTAAATTATTTAAAAAATGTGAGGAAAGGTCTGAATTAACAGGTTCTTCTGTATATAAATTTTTATAAAAATTACGGAAACTGTCTAAAATATCTAATGATGAACTTTTAATTTCGTCATTATCATTAATTTCGAAAATTGTTTTTTATCAGAACCTTTGGACTGTTCAAAATTACAAAAATATTTAGATGGATTTTCATTGCTATCAATTAACTGTGTTTTACTTCTAATAATTTGACCTTTTGAATATCTATTTTCTAAAAGTTTAAGTTTAGATAAAATCTCTTCTTTTTCGAGTAAATCAGTTGTGTTTTGATATCGAGATCTAAGTTTATTTATTTCTGAAAAAGTTTCTTTATTTTTACTTTTACTAAAGTCTATACAAAAATCTTTAATTAATGATTTCATTTTGTCCCACCACTCTAAAGTATAACATTCAGTTCTTGAAATAATATGCCAATAAAATTCGAAATTCTCTATAAAAGTTTCATCATCTAAAATACTGTTATTCAATTTCCAATATGATTTGCCAAAAGTTATTGTTTCATTTAATTTAAGTTTAAGAAATACAAAATCATGATCAGAAAAACAACAAGGTAAAATGTCACACTAAAGTATAAAGTCTTTAAAATGGCGAGGTAAATAAATCCGATCTAGTCTAAAACCTATTAGATTATTTTTATAATTATTACATCACGTGACTGATCTCTTATTAGGATGCTTAGAACGGAAATAATCTATAAGTTTGAATTAATTTACTAATGATTTGTGAAAATATTTTAGAACCAGAAGTGCCACGTTCAAGATTACCACCTATTTTGTCTATATTTGCATCGAAAATAAAATTATAACCTCCTAAAAGCAGTAAGTTATTAGAAGTGACAAAATTTGGAAAAAATAGTTTCGAAAAATTCATTACGTTCTGTATCTAAAGCAGGTGCATAAATATTACAAATTCGAAATTTATTGTCGTTAAGTTGACAGTCAGCATAAATAAATCTGCCATCAAAATATGTTTGATAACTACAAAGTTTCATATCAGCATTCAAAAAAATAATTGCAACACCACATTTGTTGCTTTGACCAAAACTCCATAGAATTCTATTCTCTAAGTTTAAACTCTTTTATAAATTAAAGTTAACAACATGAGTTATTTGTAATTAAAGAACATCAATATTACTAGAAGAAAGAAATATTTAAGATCATTAACTTTATAATTGGAACGCAATCCATTTATGTTCAAAGTATCAGTCATTATTTGTCGTAATTTTTAAATTTAAAAACAGACAATAGAATGAAAGTAAATCAAGGGAAATAAATGCTGAATGGCTAAATATAAGAGAGAGAGTTACTGTAAAGGGACTGAAATGCGTAAAGTAAAGCATAAGGTCAAGGTCATGTACTTTTGTATCAAGTGAAAAGATTAAAGGTTTTAGCTCGATACATTTTAACAGAAAATATTTTACAAGTTTTAGCTCGATACATTTAAACAGAAAATATTTACCAGTAAGACAAACGCGAAAACTAAAAACAATATATTGTAAATTGACCAGATATTGATTTAATGTTTTAATAAACATGATATCGGTATGTGAAAACATTCAATAAAGTAAAGATAACATTGAATAAAGAGGTTTATAAAATAAGACAGCATAGGAAAAGAAATAATTGACTTTTATTGTAAACGCTTGTTCTAATATATCGATTTTCATGTTAAAAAGAATGGTGTGTACAAATATACACCTATATTAATCAAGTACAAGAAAAGCATTGATGCAAAGCATCAAAGGGCGTCCAAGCAAGAAATGCAGCAAGTGAAGATGAACTAGTAGACATATGATGACAAGATATTCTTATAAACTACCAGAAATGTAGATCACTTATGAATGAGCGGACGGAAGACATTGTTCAATTATGAACTTTGATTGGCATGCTAGAGATTAGAATATTACTTGTTATTTCTTTATGATCGTGGTTATTAATAGCAACGGATATACATGTATTTGTTTGTTTGTTTAATTTTACGCCTTTTTCCAACAGTATTTCAGTCATATAGGCGAGTAGTTTCCTAACCATCGTTCTTGGAGAGTTACACCAGTACTAGACTACCTTCCTCCGCGCTAAACTACCAAAGCATCTCCCGGGGATCGAACCCTCGCCAGAGAGGTACCTGAATTAGAAGTCATCGACGCTAACCCCTCGACCACGGAGGCGGTCTATATACATGTATACAATCATTTATAATCCATATGTGTAGCGCATGATCAACACGTACCACACCTTTGTAATTGCCCCTTATTATGTACACTGGCAAAAATATGACACTGGTTATATTACCATGTTGATCATGTTGAGCATAATTGTTTATTATACAATAATTGTAATATCTATTAATTTTAATAAAAAAACAAATTTTATGAATATTGTTTTTGCTTTTCTTTTTTGTATTTTAATATTGAGTTGTTACTACTCTTCTTTTATTAAAATTGTAAAATAAATAAGGGCTTGCTCTTTACCTTCTCTAGGTCTTCTTGATCTTCAAGGACAAGGAGCACCCCATCTCTAGCGTCCTTCCCCTTTTGAAGCGCTGTGACCTTCGAAGGGTGTATTTTAAAACTTGCCAGTAGCTCGATGACAATTTGAAGTGACGTGAATCCTCTGCTCCAGATCTTAATCGTTTTTTCGACGTCATAATGATCAAAATAAGACGTCATCAACGCAGGTTTTTAACAATGACCGGCATTCTGAAAATAAAAATCTAAACAAAACGTTAGAATATGTACTTTAATTAATTAATTAATGTAAATTCTTGTTTAATATCTGATACAGATTGCAGTTATCTTCTTTAATAGCTTTAATTTTAATCTATTGTCATGCTTCCATGTTTTGAAATGTATAATGACATACCTTCAAGGGTTTGAGTACTCATATTTATTAATTTTAATCTTGGCCTACTGACCTACTTCCATGTTTTTGAAATTAAAATTAAACTTTCACCACACATAAACTGAAAAATTTCTAAAAAGTCTACTTTTCTGCTAGGCTTCAATGTAGGATCATGTCATAGGTCCACCATAATTCATGTGAGCGATGCTTCTCGTTTTTAAGTCATGCGATTATGAATTCGTCATTTCAAAGTTACTAATTATTTGTTTTTGTAATAAACATCAAAAATATATGGTCTTTTAAAATGCTTTTTGCCACACTCATCTGCATAGATAAGGATAATCTTCTTTCTCAAATTTGAATCAAGATTGTTAGGACCATAAACTATGATAATAAATGTCCTCTATACCAGCTGTGGACTGTTGAATTGTTGACCAGAACAAGATGCAACTTAATATGAACTTTGAATGACACTCTTGTACTTTCAGTGAGCCAGATATACATCAGTGTGTAGATGAAGCACTGGCAAATTGGCAAATACTTAACTGTTAACATACAGCACTGGATATCTGTATTAATTATAATTATGACTATAGTCAATGCGAATATACCTGATTCGTGTCTGCTTATGAACAGATTCGAAATTTTCTTCTTTTAAGGGTTTTTATTTTTTTTGTATAAAAAGTTATTACTGTTTTTATTTATGTTAATTAAGTTATAGAAGAGCACAGTGACATATCAAAAACTGTTAAATAGATAACGGGAAGAAAAGATTTAAGCTTCTTCATTTCGAAATATAAATAAGAACAAGACATCCATCATTTTTTTTATAAAATCAGGTGTTCCATTTTTATTTAGAATTCAACACATGCATGGTTAAACATAAACATCATTACATTTACATGAGTAAATCCAAAGTGCCATACTAGTATTCATTTTATTTTACTTACTTCATAAGTCACTTATTTTCTTTATTATTGTTTGGAAAGAAGATAAAAAGGGGATCACTGGGTACAACGTGATAAGACGGTGTGGAGAGCACAATCCTGTTTAATTTTAAATGGGTTTAATTTATTCAGGTCAATTTTAGGCAAATAATACCTATGCTTCGCAAATCTTAATACTTGTAACAAAACTGAGATTGTTATTATATAAAAGACGATGACTTGTGAATGCAGTCTTTACAATTCAGAGTAAATATGAGTGTATAAAGCTGCTTCATACACTAAAGAGAAAGATTTTCGAAGTTGGAAACTTTAATGTTTGAATGCTAATATAAGGCAAAAAGAAGTCATCCTCTCTCTTTAAAAATATGATTTTTAAATGAATGTACTTTATAGTAGTTCACAGCAACCATAGTTGCCAGTGAAACCTATGTAAATGTATGTCCAAACATTTTTTTATCTTGCGGTGGTACCTAAAATATTGCACAGCACGAATGCGCTGTCTCAAAGACGTGCGAGAATCTCAGTTCGAAGAAACAGATACAAATTGGTAACCTCCTGAACATCAGTTGGTGGCTTTTGTCTAGATTCCCGCATAATAACTGATCATATTTCTAAAACATCCGCATCACGTGGCACTGTACTCCGAAAGACGGCTTCTCTTGCACATTCACTGTAATCGGCGTCTGACACAGGCATGATGTAATCTACACAATCCCATAGACACGGGAAATTATACATGATACGTGGCTGCCCGCTTGGCACATAATTATTTCTGACTGGTCTGATACTATGAGCATTCCACATTTCCATGGCTGTATCAAGTTCATCCTGAAATACGGAATACATTGTATTTGAAGGTATTTTAAAAATCAAAAATCAAAAAATCATTCACTCTTCTTATTAGTTTCTCTTTTCAATGTAACTGTACCTTAGATAACTTGTTATAGTGTACTTTTGATGATAACGCAAAACACTACTATTTATATAAGAGCTATCCGTAAGACAGCGCGCTAGACTGAGGATTCTCGTTCTCGGTGTCTGACCAACAAGAACTATTCATGAAATAGCAAGCTTGACTTATAATGGGGCATAAAGTGTGCCTTGAGCTGACAATGAAATGCTGTATTTCATAAGTATTGAGAAATGCCATTGAACACATGTTTTAAGTAAAAAAGGGGGCATAATTCGGTTAAATTGTAAGCCAGAGTTATGAGACTTGTGTGCCCAAATATTTTACCCCTTGAAGTTCCACTTGAATGTCTTCAATTGTTGTGGAGTTATGCCATTGCACGGAAACTTGAAAAGAAAATCATGGAAATGCCATTGCACGCAAAACTTGAAACGAAAATGGAAGCCAGTTATGTGTATTGATGTGTGTCTTAAATTTATTGATCTCGTTGATGTATGTGAAGTTTTCACTGCAACATATTCAGTTGTTATAGTGATTATTTATTGAATATACTTTAAAACGAAATACAAAGCCCAGCCAACCCTACCTAAATTCTATTTTACAATAATTCTTAATTTCTTATTTTTTTTTAGGTATTTCATTCCTATTCAGGCTGAATAAATCTTATGACAAAAGGATTACCAGATGCCATCAATGCATTCCGAACTGTCCTAATATAAAGCTAGACAGAGTTACTTACTTCTGTCTTTTGGTAAAAGACATTATTTGAAATCAATGAACTTAAACGCACACTTGGACAAACGCTTTACGGGAATGCCGACGAAAGGATGAACTTATTCCTTGAATAATTAATTATTGGTTATTTACTTTGTATGTGGATATATGCACGAGTTCTGCAGTGGTAATATTGCACGACTTTACGCAATATCCGCGGAAGAACGAGTGCATATATCCACATACAAAGTTGATATCCAATTGTTTGTTTGTTTGTTTTTTTGGGTTTTACGTCACATCGACACAGTATAGGTCATTCGGCGACGTTCCAGCTTTACTGGTGGAGGAAGACCTCAGCTAGGTGCCCTTCCGTGCATTGTTTCAGGCACGAACGGGCACCTGAGTAGAACCACCGACGTTCCGTAAGCTTGCTGGATAGCTTCCTCACATGAAAGAATCCAAAGTCCCTGTCGAGATTCGAACCCACAGCGTTGAGGGGGCAAGTGGTTTGAAATCAACGACCTTAACCACTCGGCCAAGGACAAATGTTCTGTTAAAAATTTATTAAGCAAACAAAAAGACCCGATTTATCGTTAGATCTCTTTTTGAGATGACAGATTGATTACATTTTAAGATTTTATGTTAGAATCTCCCTTTGACACGAATTAACTATTTCTTTCAATTTCAGTCGAATTTATACTTTATTATATACTTGTAAATGAAATATTGAGAAATATTTATGAAATAAAATGCGTATTTTCATTTTCCGTATTTTCACTTTTAAAAATATTTTTCACTAGTGTCTTTCCGGACTACTTTCTTCTTAATTCAGCAAATACATAAAAATAAAGAAGAAGTCTTAAGAATTGTAAGATCAAAAAAGCATATAATAAATAGAAAATTCATGTTCTTTCCTATAAATACAGGATTTATTTTACCTTACGATACCGCCACTCGTGAAATATTTATTTTCGTACCACTCGATGAATATAAATCCTATATTTATAGAAAAAAACTTGAATGTTCTCTATTAATATTTAAAAATGAAATAATTCAAACAAAAGACGTTTTAAAACAATTTATTGCTTTGGAACAAAATAATCTTAATTCTTTGGAATTAAAATTTTAAATCTTTGGAATTTCATTATTTTCATTCTAGCTTAGTTACATAACCAGGATAGACAGGATAAGAGCCAATTATAATTTTGTAAACTTTGATTTCTCATGAATTTACGTAAAATAGTTTTGTTGTTAATGCAAATACTGTTGAAATGTTCAATACTGCAGTGCTTATTTCCATAGCATTCATGGCGAATAATGTGCTTATCAAATTTCTACTCAATATATGCTAGTCTGATATGTTATCTTGGTTAGACAACATGGAAAAGGAAATCAATGTTTAAAAATGGTTGCAAAAGAAATATAATGTTTAGTTAAAGCTTAATGAATACTAGTAAGTTGGTAAACGAATAGATAACTTGACCAAAATCTGATTAACCACCATTAAAGTTAAGCGGCCGGGTGTCTTTTGGTCGCAATGAAAGTTCCTATTTACCTGCAGCAAAGCTGTAAAACAGAATAGCACCAGATTTTTGTCCAGGAAGCCGCCGCAAAAGTACCCAGAATTTTGAAGAAATTTCATTAATTCTATCCTAAACTGTTAGTGTTTTGATCTTAAATAGCCCCACCAACTTTCGATCCTTTGGTTACTAGTGCTAGCGCCATTTATGTAGGGGTTGTGTTCACTATCAGCATGTCTCCAAAAAAAGGTTTGGAAGATTCTTACATGCCCATTTTCTGTCCCAAGATCTCCCCTTACCACACGAGGACAGCCTCTGTGCTGTTTGACGGCCTCCAAGAAGTATACACCTATTAATCTAGGATAATTATTAGTGTGGTAAACATTTAGCCAGATAATCTTTTGAGAAAAGCCACATATACAGCCACTTATACTGAGTCCGAAAGGTTTAAGCTTATCGTAGCCATCGACATGCCAAACATAATTCGGTCCAGCTGAGTAGTACGAACGTCTGCGAAATCGTCTTGCTGTCCTCAAGTCTACACCCACTGGATCCAGTTATTTGAGAATGAGACGAACATCATTTACTCTAACTGTTAAACCATTCAAGCGGCAGCACGGTCACTATTACCCTATACAACAATCCCTGCTCAAAAAGAAGCTCAATTAGCTCATGCATGTCGTCGCGAGAAGACATACTTGCCAAGATGGCGACCTAAAGAATGATTTCATGGTCACAGGTGATTGGTCGGCTAAATCGTGGGAACGAGATAGCGAATTTTTGTTTTTTGCCGAGTTATAACTCGTGGCCACTAGATAGCAATTTCTTTTATTTTTTTTTTGTTTTTTCCTGAGTTATAACTCGTGGCCACGAGATAACAAATTTTGTTTTTTGTTTTTTTCTGAGTTATAACTCGTGGCCACTAGATAGCAAATTTTGTTTTTTGTTTTTTCCCGAGTTATATCTCGTGGGAACGAGATAGCGAATTTTTGTTTTTGTTTTTTTTCTGAGTTATAACTCGTGGCCACGAGATAGCAAATTTTGTTTTTTGTTTTTTCCCGAGTGATATGTCGTGGGAACGAGATAGCGAATTTTTGTTTTTTGTTTTTTTCTGAGTTATAACTCGTGGCCACGAGATAAGGATTTTTTTTCTTAGTTGTATCTTTTGGGAACGACATAGCATTTTGTTTTTCGTTTTTTTCTGTGGCCACGAGATAGGGATTGTTTGTTTGTTGTTGTTTTTTCTGAGTTATATCTCGTGGCCACGAGATAGCATTTTGTTTTTTTCTGAGTTATAACTCGTGGCCACGAAAGAGGAAATAATATAAAATCGGAATGTCCCCTCTGTGCTTCTGTAATTAACAGTATCTTTAAACATGTGCAGACAAACTGCACAAGAACGATTTCTGCCAAAAAAAAATATGCAAACAAATTCAGATGAATTTATCAGTAAAATGTAAACTTAAGAAAAATATAATATATCAAATAACATATATAAATCTGCTACTCAGAAACTAATTGATGTACAGAAAATATCTATTTGAAATGAAGTTTAATCTTGAGGGCCTCTTCAAATGGTACATGAATCATACACAGATTTTTTAAATTGGTAGTCAAAGGTTTCTACATTATGCAAGACAAAAATGGAAGAAATGATATTTTGCGTAAGACTTCTAGTTTTAGGATTAGTATTTTTTTGAATCAAAATTAATTTGGTTTAAAAAAATGATCGCCCTTGTGAATTTTAAAATGGCCCGATTTCAGTGAAACCTTATGGTTTTTAGAAGGATCATTGCAAATGAAATTTTGAAAAAAATTTTTCGAATTTTTTTAAAAAAGCAGAAAATGTATAAACTTTTAACCTTTAAATTTTTCAAAAAAATTTTTTTAAAGTTTTTAATTCCCCTTTGTGTTTTGTGCAAATTTAATTATTTTTCCGAGTAAAAAATTTTAAATTTCCTTTTAAAACCGGGGTTTTTTTTAAAAACTTGGTCCCCAAAAAAAAAGATTTGTGAAACCCTTGGGTTTTTGGGATAGGTCATACACAGACTACATGAAAAAACTTCATCTTTAAGTTCGTTAACAAACTTTAAACTTTTATTTTTTGCAAGCAAAGCACTTGTAACCCCGGCATAGCAATTTTTAAAAGGGTCACGTTACGTAATGCTTTTAGTGTAATCCAAAAATTTTTTTTTTGCGGCGTTCAAAATACTAACAGTTTTGAAAAAGGAAAAGAATTAAATTTTTTTAAGTAGGGGGATACATTTTCCCGCATTGTTTTTTTCGAAAATTAAATGGCCCCAATTAAAATTTTTCAATTTTCTTTTTAAAGGGGCTATAACTTTCAAATTTGATTGTGAAAAAAAGAACTTATTTGTATTTGGTAACATTTACTTTTTTTTTATTTTGCCCCAAACTAATTAAGTTTTAAAATTGAAAGAAAAAAAAATTTGATTAAAAACTTTGGGGGGGAAATTTGAAAACCCTTAGTCATGTTGGAAAAGGAGGGGAAAGCATTGGGTTTTAAATTTATACATTGTTCCAAAAATTAGTAAAAAAGTGAAAAAATGAGTAATAATCACCCCTGTTTTAAAAATTTCTTAGAAAAATTAATCAAAAAAAATAATGGTTTAAATAAAAGGGGTTTTTTTAAATTTTTGATTTTTTTTTAAAAAACCCCAAAGAATAAGAATTTTTTTTTAAAAAAAAAGGTTTTGGTTTACAAACAATCCTAGTTTTTTGAAAATTTGAAAACCCCAAAATTTGTTTCATTTTTGAAATTTCTTCCTAAAAGTTAAATTTTTGATTTATTTTAATTTTTTGAAAATAACTCAATTATTGTGCAAAGTGGAAAATAAAAAATTTTTGCTTCTTTAAAGGAAGTATGGTTTTGCAATTTGGCAAAAAATTCCGTTGCGTAAATCTCCCGCCCAAAGTAATTTAGCACCAGAATCAGGTTCGACCTACTGGGCACGACATTTTTCTTTTTGAAACCAGAGGTTTGTCCAAAATTACTCGAAGTGTTTTATAAAATTTGAAAGAATTGTTCGCAATCGAGCTAAAAAAAAACGCTTAAAAAAGGCAAAAAATTTTCGGTGTCATATAGTGCTGTTATTTAGCTTAAATGTTAAAACTGTTTTTTTTTCGGAAGGGGTGTAAAAACGTCGATAACAATAAAAATTTTTTTTTAAAAGGGGTTTAAAACAGTTGAACCATTGCTCGTAGTGTTTAATAACGTAAAGATATTTTCCCAATTTCCTTTACCGATTTTCATTTTGATTTAGTTTTTGTTTATTAAGTCGCATTTTGAAACGGACATGCGCAAAAATTTTGGGGAGAAGTTCTAAGAAAGGCTTTAAAACTGCATTGTTTAATTTGATACCAAAAAGGTCTTTGAAACATACTTAATACTTGAAGGTCGTTTTTGGGCCCGTCCTATAGGGAAAGAATTTTTGAAGTAAGGGATTTGGTTTTTTTGTTTATTGTAACTTTACTTCTTTGCAAAGTCCCTGGTTTTTACCCCTTTTTAACAAACTAATCAGAGCTCATAAATACTTAAAAAAAAACAAAATTTAATGCCGTATAAGTTTTTTTAAGCCCTTTCTATGCACAAGTGACAAAATCTTTTTCAGTGTTAAAACTAAAGGAAGTTCAAAAATTTTATTTACATTAACCCCCCCCCCAAAAAAAAAATAAAAAATTTTAAAATTATTTAATTAAAACCCCCAAAATATGCAAAAGCAAATAATAGGGAATTCTTTTTTTGAAAAGTTTGTTTGTGATGATCGTAGCTGAAGTCAAAAAGGGTTTCCCTTTTTTTTTTAAAAGAAAAAATTCATTTCGCTTTTTAAAGACAATCACTATCAAATTCCTTGGGAAAAAAGTTTTCCGTCAAAATGTAAAGACACGGTAAAATTTTTTCATATCCGTTGCAAAAAAGTAAGAGTGGGTCCCCAAAATAAATTTTCTATATCTAAAGCTTGCGATCAAATG
Source organism: Ruditapes philippinarum (assembly GCF_026571515.1). Lineage (NCBI taxonomy): Eukaryota > Metazoa > Mollusca > Bivalvia > Venerida > Veneridae > Ruditapes > Ruditapes philippinarum. Next base: position 34,345 of record NW_026859732.1, read on the forward strand.
CACCCCTCTCAAACATTTTTCCCCAAAATTGGTAAATTAGTAAACCGTCTCAAAACCCTGACCTAAATTTTTTAAATTTTCAGAATTAAAATAAAACTTGCCATTTTATTATAGTTATTTTAAAGAATTTTTCGTATCAATGTGACAATAATGATTCTTTCAATCTTTATTAAAAAAAAATAAGTTTAAAAAAAATAATATCTACTTTTAAATTGTTTTGTTCCTTTTAATCAAATTTTTTGTCGCAACGCGCTTAATTTAAAAAAATAAAAAATTATTAATATGTTTATTTTAAAAATTTTGCAAGGGGACATTTGGGTTGGGTTGAAAAATTTTAATCACCTTAGGGGTGGGGCCTGCCTTTAAAATTTTTCCTTTAAAACGTCTGTGGTTCTGAATTTTTGATCTTCCTTTTTAATTTTCATACTTTATTTTTTTCGAGCCATTTTTTAATATAAAAACATGGAGAACTTTTTGGGTAAATTATTAATAAGAGTGATGTAAAGAAATCGCACCTGACTTTTTTGGGGGAAGATTATTGAGGAAGTCCCGTAGTGTACTCTATACTTTTTTTTAAAATACTCCCCCTTTTAATAAATATTTATTTTTTTCCCCCAAATTTACCTTATATAAAAACTGGGTTGAATTTAGGATGATAGATTCTTAAAAAAAGAGGTATAAGAACCCTCCTTTTACCATGATTTTTTTTGCCCCTTTGGAATTTTTAAACTTTTTTTTGTCCGGCCATTTCCTTTAAAAAAAGCTATTCAAGTCACATCCTGATAACAGGTTAAATTCCACCCAAATTTAAGTAAATGTACTTTTAGGGGTGAGTTAAAATAATAATACGATTTTAAAAAATAATGCCCCGAGTCCCCTATTTTGTTACGGCGCAACCGACTGTGGATTTTACTGTTTATTAAAATTTTTTTTTCCCTTTTGACACCGCTTTTTTACAAGGGGCTTTAAGGGGTTTGGAATAGAAGAGCCCCTTATGCCATGTAAACATTTTCGGGGTTTTTTAATTTTAAAATCACAATTTTTTTTGGGAAAAAAAAAAAAATCATGCAGCCCGGGGCTTTGAAAGTAGCGAATTTCATTTCCAGTTGTCCAAAAGGCCCAAAAAACTGCTTAAAAAGCTTTTTTATTTTATTTGGGTTCCTTTTTTATTTGTTTTTAAAAGGTTTAAAAACAAAAACTTTTAGTTCCCCGTGGGTAAGAAAACGAAAATTACCCTAGACTATAAATTTTTAATTTTAAAATTTTCCATTAAATGCCAAAACATCTCCCTTTGTTTATAAATTTTAACACAGGATTTATTTTAGAAAAAAACAGAATAAATAAGCCGAGTGGGGGGGATTCTTTTGATTTAATTTAGAAGTGTTTTTTCCGATATGTCCGTTTAGGTAATTTTTATGCCGGGCGGGAAGTAATATTCGGGGTAAAAATTATATTGGTTAATTATTTTCGATTAATTTTAAAAAACGAAAAAAACACTGTCAGGTAACGCAGTATAAATTGTATGAAAGTTTAGTTAAAGTATCAGCGCAAGACTGTTCGGATTGGCTTTTTTCGCCCCGAAAGTAATTTCTATTATAAACAAATCTCAATACCGAATATGTTGTATTTTTCTTGAGGAAAAGTGTTTTTGTGTATTTTTTTCTATTAATTATATTTATTTTTTTTTGTTTCAAAGTAATATCTAGAAATTTGTAAACCTTTTACTGAACTGGATGAACATGACTGTATAAAAATTTTTTTAAACAATATTTCCCGTTGCACGAAATATTACTGTGGATATAACGTTTTTAACATTTACCGAAAAAAACATATTTTGGTAGTATGCCCTAATGTTTTTTTCTTCACAAAAGTAAAGGATAAATTTTTTTAATTCAACTTATTGCATATTATTGATTCCTGATCTGTCAATTTAATTTATCAGATTAGTGGATACATCTTAAAAATATACACAACTAATTGTTAACGAATACGAATACGGAATACGGAAAATTTTATTCGCTTAAAACATGTTTTAACATGTTTATAGCTATACAATCTATATGTACCCAGTGTGAACAAAAAAAAATAGAAGAAAGAAAAGCAAACAACAAAAATGCATTTTTTACATTAAATTATACAGTTATCAGAAGAGATTGTTTAATGAAACATTATTCTGAAAAAAGTATCATGATTATGTAATGTCGAATAAACATGTAATGTATCATTACATATATTATAACCCTATTGAAATATTAACATATTTAGTGATTCTAATGAAAAAAAAATTACACATTCTTCTTTTATTTTGCAAAGTAAACAAATTTTAAATTAAGCTAAATTAAAAAAAAATCTTTGTAGAGTTTTGTTGACATGAAGAGCCCCCCTAAATTTATTCAAAAGTCGGCCACTGGGCAGTATAGCGTTTAAAATTTTTATTTTCTCAAATCTCATAAAAATGTGGACTAGCCCTCAAAAATGGTATTAATTTTTGGGCCCTTGACTTTTTTAATTTTAAAAATCTTTGTTTCCCCTTGGGGTATTTAAATATTACGGTTTTGATTTATTGATTATGAGAGGACATGCCCAAAACTGGATAATGTTTTCTTAAATTTTTAAAACAAATCTAAAAAATATTTTTCACCCGGGCAAAAATTTTGGGTTTAAAAAGCAATAGATTTGGGGTCGCTGGGGAAATTAAATTTAAAATCTGGGTCCATTTTTTTAAAAAGTTATCTAAAATTTTTGTTTGGGTGCAGAAAGGGGAATGTCATTTTTTTTGATTTTTTTTTTTGCCAAAATATAGAAATCCAAATTCTGTAGGGGCTTTTTTGGGTTTGAAAACGCCCATTATTTTCTTAAAAACGTTTTATTGGAATTCCCCCCCTTGCTTTTAATAGTAAATAAGTTTTCTTCACTAGAGACGATCTTCTTGTTTAACTATTTTAACCCAATATTTAATCATTGTTATTTTGCGATATATAGATAAAGGGTAACGTCCTAAATTCCCCATAAAGTGCTTATAAATTTGTTGATTTTGTCACCCCTAAGACCCTACGCAGAAATTTTGTATGAATTGCTTCAACAGCTGTAGCGTATGGTTTCCCCAAATTTTCTGCACCAAAATTAAAATAGATCCGACAAGGCGAGTCAAACAGCTTATACTTTTAGAGAAATAGGTAACTAACTCTATATCATTTAAAAATGAGAAAAGGTTATGTAGTGCGTACGATGCTGTTGAGCTATTTTCTTTTGACTTCTGAACCAATTTCCGTTTTTTTAAAAAGGGTTAAACCCAAATATTTGAAACGTTTCAACAATTACTCAATTTTTGTATTATAGATGAAAAAATCTATACTGTGTATGATGACGTCCTTTCTCAAAAAACCATTGCCTTAGTCTTTGATGTATTGATTTTCATATTTCCACCTTGTGCAATAATTTTCAACATCTTTAAGCATAGATTGTGATGATGTCGGGGACTTTGCAAACAGAACCTGGTCGTCGGCCAAAAAGGATTAAAAATAGTTTGAGCTCGTTTACAGTAAATAAACCATCTAAATTTGTATTAATGTTATCAATAATTGTCATTTGCGAATAGCATGAACAGCAGAGGAGAACTGGGGTCTCCTTGCTTCAAACGAGGTTCGAGTCGAAAAATTCCGAAAATTTGCCATTATATCTAACAACGACGTAACAGTTCTTATACATTAACTTAATAGCCTTAACAAATTTTACAACTCACATTTTCCATTAAAAGTCTTTTCCATAGAAAAGGGACCTATCAATTTTGTCAAAGCATTTTTCGTAGTCAATAAATACACTGTATAGTTTTCTCTCCATTTTCTAGAACTTTTAAACTGAATGAAAAAAATAACAGACAGTCAACAACCGACTTCCCTTATTGGAATCCCGAACTGATTTTTTGATATCTTTTCGTTTTTTTCTGTCCATTTCCGTTAATATGTTTTAATAAAATTGGGGAGTAGATTTTTGGCTATTACGTTTTTTAGCGTAAATACCCCGCGGTAACTCTTTGGGTCGTTTATATTGCCTTTTTTTAAAATATTGGGTGTTATAATGCCTTTACCCCACGATTCCGGATATTCGCTGTATTTAAACAATCTATTATAAAGATTTAATAAAAGAGGCGACAGAATATCGTATGCTGCTTTAAATATTTCCAGGCCGTAAGACCTCGATACGCAGCGATACCAAGCGGAATTTTTTTATTTTTGGGCATAAATACAGGGGCGGGAATGAAGGTCCGTTTTCCATAATTTCGCAGTTAAGATCGTCGTCTGAAAGTACATATTGATCCAGATTTGGCTCCTCTGACTCTATGGACGCGTTTTCACCAAATAATTCTTTAAAATTCTCGAACAATTGCTCGACTGTTAAATTTTTCGCTAATTCTTGTTTACGTTTATAACTTTTTTTAACATCGCGGGGGACGTGGTATGAGGAAGCTTTTCGGTGTGATAGAACCGATAAAGGATTAGATACCGTAATATACGGTTCTGTGAGTTAAGTCCCGTTATGGTTTCCTTCAGAACCGTGTATCCCCGTATCAGGTCAGTAACTAACCCTGTAACTTGGTCATAATCAGGGTAACTGATATCTCTGGACATATTGCTTAGTGTATGCAGTCCTACGCACAAACCCAAGATTTCCAGTTTTCCCCCAAAATTTGCTATCTCTGGCCAGTGATGAGCATTTAATTATAATTACATGGCTTGTCACGGTAATCACTGATAGCAGTACCTTTGAATGTTTTATGATGCTATCATGTTTTCAAGAATGTATAGTTGGAGGATATACAGAGAACCAATTTTAGATATAATGGAAAGCTAAGATTTTCATTTAGCTGAGATACATACATGATGTATTTTTTATAAAAAATAAGAGATTTGAAAAAGTTTTTTTAATTACTTAAACCATTGCAATGAAAGTACTTATTTACATTACTTATTAGCAGAAGACTAATGTGCTATTAATGTTGACCTTAGTAAATAGTTTTATCATGGACATGTTCATGATCCTTGTGTAAAATATTTCAATCACAAATTATCTAAATCTATGAAATATTGAGTGATTATGTTAAATTAAATAAAGAATTAATAAACCATGGGATGCATGGGATGCTGAATACCCTTATTACAGGTCAAGTAAAGTTGATATTTTCTATAAAAAATGGTTGTTAATGACATCATATAGTCATTATTGTGACCACTTATAGTGTGGTATAATTTAAAACATAATGTAACTACTTTTTTGAAGTCAAAACATATTTATTTTATATTTACAAAGTGACTGTTTAGCAATTACCAATATTTTCTAATATAAAATTGAAGCAAAGGTTATCTCAAAATATCCTTGTCATACCTTTACATTTAAATTTTAAAAAATCCATTCAGCTACTACTTTAACTAACTACTACAACAAAACAAGTATTTATTATTAATGGAAATGTACAGTCTGATAATTGTTTACTTATTATTAAGTAGTTATTTTCAGAAGATTGCATTGGCAATTTTCATGAATAATGATCATTTAAATGTTTTCTTTTGAGTGTAACACATTAACGAATAAATACAGGAAGAAAGCATTCCAGTGTCACTTTTTTCTCACAGAAGTATTTCTTAATACTAAAACTGGTATTTGTTCTGTAAGAACCGCAACATGGATAAAAATTTAATGTACAAAATCATGTATTCCATGATGAATAAAAATAATTCCAAAACTGAATTTAATAGTTCCATAGCACTGTTGTTTCTACTTCCTGTCAACTGGTAACTGTTTTCTTGTTGCAGTTTTTCTGAAATAAAAAAAAGGCTTTAATAGACAATTTGCAAAACATAACATATGTATTAAAATTATACACACTTGTTGAAAATCATGGGTTTAAGTTGGGGTTTACTTAACACTGTGAAGATATTATAGTGACTTTCCAGCTTTTCTGGTAAAGGAACACCTCTTGTGGGATAACTTGAATTATTTCAGATACAAAAAGGCACGTGCATAGAATTAATGGGGTTACAAAAGCTAGCTCAGGAAAGCTTCCTACGCCATTGTGTATTAATAACTATGTTTAAATGTAATAAAATGAACAAAGTAGTGCAAATAATAGATATGATTAGGAAAAATGGTATAGATTTATAATGTAGAATTTTCAATAAACATAATAATCTTACTTTGGTGTTGACGTAGCATTTGGTTTAAATTTTCTCCTTGCTCCTTTTTGTGGCGTGTCATCCTGTTTTCTCTTTTTTGAGTGGCATTGACATTTTATGAGCATTTCTGCTTGATCTATAACAATGGCTTCCTGAACATCTTTCATATACGAGTCAGCACCGAAATCATACTCTATAGTTCCATCTATCAATTTTTTCATACAACCCTTTTCTAGAAATTTTGGCAATGGTGCTTCATCATGGCCGGCTGTATGGTAGTAATCTACCAAACACTGGACATTTTTACCCAGATTTTCAATAGCAGAGGCTGGAGGCATCCAATTTTGTGGGTTTCTGTATTCATTAATATTTTTTGCCTTTGGTGGTAAGATAGAAAGCTGTCTGATCTCTTCATATGTGAATTGTTTAAGATCGACAGATTTCGGCGCATAAATTGTTTTCACAAGTTCTTTGAACAAATTGACGTCAAACGTTATTTTCAATAATTTTGTGTGACCATGAATTTCCATTTTAAAAAGTCTTGACCTAAACAAATCTTCCATGTAAGTTTGCAGCATTTTCTTGTGTGAAATTCCGTGGAACTTTGGCAAAAAATCATTGCCTCCAAGACTCAATGCTAGAGATACTTTTTGTCCAATATGATGATCTTTCCAATACTCCTCCAGATAAGACACAATGGCAGTGATGTTGTATGTGTCATAGACATTCCCTGGCTTTTGTAAAACAACATAAGCATTATTTTTGAATTTGTACTGGTTATGAGGAGATCTTGGCCAATGTGTAGCAATTGCAATCATATGAAGTGGGACTGCATCAATATCACCTGAAGAAACAAAACTAACAGCAGAATCTGTGTCAGAAAGCAAAGATTCATAGCGCAACAGCCAGTCTATTTGTGCAAGTTCTGCTTCTCCTTTGATTTGCTTAATGTTATTTAAGACACTAATTTTTGGACGTTCATTTGATGAAAACTCAGCTCTGATTGGGTTTGTGAACATTCCCTTTGGGTGAAAACATTTTGTTTCATCGCAGTCACATGAAACCATATGCAGCTCACTGTCTACATCAACCGTGATATTTGTTGGAAGTCTTATCTCCTGAATATGTTTGGCTAAATATGAACTTATAAGATATTTTCCCTCAGCTGTTGAGGTTATTGTTTTTCTGTCGAATGTTTGAGTGCTTAGTATTTCTTCATTAGTTTTCAAATGGGTTATGCTGAAGGTTGTTTTCTTTTGTCTCTGATTTCTTGTTGCTGATTTAAAATCATCTGGAGTAAACTGATATTTTTCTTCACAGATTGCAATATGATGCAGTTTTGGAAGTTGAATTTTTGTTTTCATAAGGACTGCATTTTCAACATATTTAAGGTACTGCTTGCCAGTGGTAGATTGTGTTTTGAATTTTACACCTGCAAACTCAATAGTTGCTATGGTAGCTGTCTGCGATATTTTTTCGGGAAGAGACTTCTTTGACAAATAGATGAGACCACTTTCCTCTAAGTACTTTTCACAGTTTAATTTTGTGGCCTTTTTGTCTGTGTTGCAACCTTTCACCAACAAATCCATTAGTGCTGTTCTAACACCACTTGACTTCAGTACCTTCGGTTTAGAGCAGTCGGGTTTGACAATGGCTTGACAAGCATTCATTTCTTAACTCAAACAGTCCATTTTTTTAAATTCCTTCTTAATAAGTTTAACTCTAGTTTCTTCTTTCTTTTCACGTATGGTTTTGTTCGACTGTAATGTTTTTATAGAAGTACGTTTGATTGTGACCCCTCGTGAGCTTTTTAACTTTTGCAAAAGTTCCTTTGGTCCTTCAACCTGGCATATGTCGGGTTCATCTAATTTCAAACATCCAAAAAGGTTTGAGATCGCAATATATTTCTTAATAAGGTACTTTCCAACATTATCGGTATTCATGTCAAGTATCGCATTTGACAGAGTAGGTCTTTTGGAATCATATACATTGTAAATATTTTTGTCTTCTGTCATAGAAAGTCCATTCTGTCTAAGAACAAGATGTATTACCTTACAAATATATTTAGCATCTGTGCTGGAAACCCTGACTCCAAGTAGCTCAGATGGAGTTTTTTCTTTAACTGGAACAGATTTATTGCCCACTACAGCTATATGTGCTTCATTTAGGGTATCTAGCAAGGACATTCGTGGTATGACTGATGCCATTGTCGATCCAGATCTAAATGCTTTCATAGCATCCTTGTGATCAATTTCCCGTTGTGTGTCAAGAGCAAAGTTGATATCACTTCCTTGAATTGGATTGCTAAACAATGCATGTTTCATGTTCTTATAATATGGACCACATTTGCAATACTCATGAAGCAACTTTGTTGTAAAGGCTGCATAAGATGAAGCCCCATTCATAAAAGAAAATGGTAAACTGGACCTGACAGATGCCAAAAGTAGGCTATAGCCTAATTTTCCTCCAAGTCGTTCGGCCAAAGCTATGTTACTTACTTCATCGCAATGTATCATGAGGTCGTTAATGCAGTGAAAATGTACCATTTCGTTGCCTTCCTTCTTCAAGAAACTTTTTGAAACCTATCCAATCACTGTCAGGATGTTCAGAGGTCAGTACCTTGCGTTCCATTTCTGCCTGTTTGTTTGCGTCAAACGTTTGTATGTATCTGATGTAAAATGACATATGTAAAGCCACAGAAAGCCTTCGAATATATCTTGTTGCCATCTCAATATGTTCTGCTGAAATAAGTTTCCGCCACTCTTGAAATTCCTCATCCCTCATATATTTCAATATGTGTAATATGCCAGCATCCTTGTATGCACTGCAAAGAATAGTTATCTTTGATTTTCGCAAATGCAATGATGGAAACTCTGGAAGCAAGGTCTCATACTTCTTTGAACTTTCTCTCAGTTTGAACAAATTTGAAGCTATCTTATGATCAGGTGCAAACAGGATTTTATGGCTATTGGTGTGTATACTGTCAGTCTTAACTAGAACTTCATCCAATATTTCCTTAAGCTTTTTGATGTCATCATCTCTTCCAGTTGCTGGTGGTGGGTGCTTTGTGAGAAAAGATGGAGACTTGTACTGTACAAATCCAAGCTGAAGTAATGTTCTGTCCAAAAATTGGATATCCTCATTATCCAAGTCATTACAAGACGTCTCATCTGAACCGTACGGTTGATTATCTTCTTGATCACTTAACACTTGTAGGATGAAAGAATCTTCAAGCGTCTCATTGTCTACAGGTGTATTTTCAACACCTATACTCTCCATATCTATATCTGGAATTGCATCAGAGAAATCAACCTCTTGAATGTCTGCTGTTGAAGTTGATGCCATTTCATTTACATTTTCAACTGTAGGAATCTCTTCCTCAATCTAGTGAAATAAAAATAGATGAGTTTTTGATAATAGAATAAGGTATAATTAATAGTATTGTAGTCATGATTTTAATTTTCTCTCAAGTAAAAGACACAAACAAAAAAGACAGTTATATGTTAAAAGTACATACCTCACATTCCTCCAAATGTAATGAAGCCAATGACATATCGAGAGCACTGACTTCCTCATATGCTAGCTTGTTTTGTGTTATAATGTCAACGGCACTAACGACCTCATCTGCTTCAATGTTTTGTGTTGAATCTTCAATGGTACTAACTACCTCGTTCTCATTCTCGTGTTTTGTAATATTTTCTGTAAAAAATGAACGCCATCTTTATATTTTTCTGAAAGTCGAATCTGAATAACTGTTTTCTGTAGTGAGAATTGTAAATGTCTTTAAAATTAAGGCAAGCGTTTTTCAAAACATTTCAGAATACAATTTGTCTTACATTAAAAATGTACGTTAAATATACACCACAATCGTCTTACCTGAAAATATTTGTCTCCATAAGACTCTGAATCCAAAGCTGAAAAGCTTTTGGCAATTTATCAGCAACAAATTCTGTTGATCTGAGAGTGTGAGCAACAATGAGTCAACCTCATCTCTTTTGAATTGTGCATCTTTCTTACATTCGCAAAGGTCATCGATTTGGTCACATTCATTGATATGCCAGCTGTCTACCTCAGATGAATCTCTTGGAATACCTTTTATAGTTATTGGTAGGGTACACAACTGCATTGATCTAGATTCTCCAGGATCCGGGTCTGCTCGTTTTTTTAATCTAACTAGATTGTCCATCATTAATATTAGAACACAATCGCGTAAACTAATACAATCCATCTTTTCACCAACTGCAGACAAGTAGGTCATGGGGTATTTTCTTAAATATGTATTATAGTATGTTTTCTCACTGTGGGTCAGTTCTTTCACTTTATCCTCAGCTGTTCTAATACCAAAAGTTATTCCGCTTGATGATGTCAGATTGAATACAGCAGATATAGAATGATAATTCAAAATAAGTTCCTGTGTGTTCATATCTTGTATGATCCCAAAGTAGCATCTGTTAAGAGAATTCAATAGTGTGTCATACTGGCAATATAATCTTTTAAATTTCTTAGCCAAGAATGATTGCTTGTCATCAGTACGCCTCATTGAACTCCTGTTTATATAACCTTCAAAGAGAAGTTGAATCACAAGAGGTGTTTCAATGTACCACTCTTGAATAACATCAAATGAGTTCATTGATAATGGTTTCATAAACTTATCTAAGCAACATATATCACAGTTCCTAACATCTTCAAAATAGACATCCTCCCTTCCAATATTCTTCCATACGTGCAACACTTGATCCTGTAACTTTCCAGTTAAAAAGTCGTCCCGGATTCCAAACCTGCTTAGCCCACCTTCAAAATTATTATACTGATTTAATGAACCACAGCGAAAAAAAACAATTTCGCAAAAAACTTCTTTGTGTCGTTTTTCTAGAAAATGTGAAATGATTGTGGTTATGTCAGAAAAACTGTCTGCACAGTCATCTGACAGCTCTATGTAAGCATGGATACCGGGACCATTGCTACACGATTGTGTACAGTCTACACACACAATGGTTGTTATAAGCGATGAATCTGGTAAAGACTCAGTGATGTCAAGTTCAAGCATTAATGGACTATGCCTGAACTTACCTAAAACATATACTCTTTGGTTAGTTTCGGCAATTTCTTTACGCTTAAGTCTATTAAAAATTTCTCTTTGTGCAATTTTAATCATAAGATCTGAAATATCGTTGGTTTTTTTCAAATTTTCTAAAAAAAGAGATTTCCTTGACAGAAGACTGTCATAAGTTTCTGATGCTAAGTCAATGGAATGTGATCTCTGAAAGTGATGTTCAAAAAAACAAATTCGTTGCCATTCAGTGGAAGTAAACTCATCTTTATAATGTGTATTGAGTGTTTCTAGACTACTCTCGTCGATTAAAACTTTATCTGTAAATTCCTTGTCCAAGTAACTCTCCTTAGATACTTTCTGATATATATTTAAGACCGTATTTACATTTGTTTGCATGCCAGTGTCACATGTTTTTGTTATACAAAGCTGTATTTCGTTTGTAATTTGCCTACAAACTTCAAATTGATTTGAATGTGCAAAACAGAAGTGTAGTATATTATTAACCCGGAAGGCTGGTTGACCATTTATTTGTTGCACTGCATGGTCCTTTCCTTTAAGCCAAGAGAAAACATTGCTATTTCTTATTTGTGATTCACTTGGCTGACGGTTTGTTTTCAAAAATGTTGCAAAATCCGAAAAATATACGTAGTTGATTCAATTATCATGCTTGTTAATAGTCAAGTCCTTCAATCTACTGATTTTGAAGGCCATCTTGAAATCTAAAGTTAACAAATAAAATGTTGACAATATATTAATGCATTGTTGATGACTAGTTTATTAAATCATGAACATTTGTACTATTAACGGTTTTAAGAATTTTCTTCAACAATAAAAACATTTCTGCATATCGTATTGAATACTTTTATTAAAAAAAATATATAATTTTTATACAAATTTCCTTCACATAAGAATTAACTACTCTGTGTTAAGCTTTTATATTTTTTTAAAACTCTAAATTTAAGATAAAACAAATTTAAGATAAAACATTTTTTTGTGCAAATGTCTGAAAAAGGGACATAAGAATGCTATCATAATAATATATTTTTTCTTTCAAAACTATTTTTTTTTTCATGAAATGATTTACTTACGCTTTAAGAGAATAAAACTTTAATGCTGTTTCCTATTCTTTTGTGAGTTAGGTAAACACAACAACTAAATTGAAAATCAGTCCATTCTGAAACGGCAATTAAACAAAATTGTTTACTGTCAAAACTGTTAATTTACACTAGCGCAGCTTTAACAAACTATACACTAATTTTCTATGTTAGCATAATATATGATGATTGACTTCTACCAGAGATAGTTACAATCCAGTTTTTAATTGGTATCTATGCCAAGTTATTTCAATCACTTTTTTTCGCTCTCTTACTTGAATAATGTGAAACAATCTCTTTACAAATAAAATTATTTAAAATCAATAAATTACACTTTCTATTATTACAAGCATTAAAGACTCAACAATATGGAAATAAACAAAGTTGCCTTTCATTCTTAGACTAGATTTCTTTCATTCTTAGACTAGATTTTAAGTCAAAATCAAAAAAAATTAAGAATACAGTATACTACATTACATTTTATTATTAAAAATAGTTCAGTATTTTAAAAAAAAGCCTCAATATTTCATTCAATTTTGTTTAGTCTAACAATGTTCAATGTCCCAGGCATACAAATAATACCTTTTACTCTCTATTAAGAAATTTGTCAATGATAAACAGTTAATAACAAAATTAGTACTTACCAATTTATTTCTTTTTGAGAACTGCACATTACAATTAAAACATATTATAACCAATTTTTTTCTTTTTGAGAACTGCACATTACAATTAAAACATATGTGTATAAGCGAGTGTATTGTATGAAAAATCCAATCTACAGAAATTAACTTTCGGGCCACCGACTAAGATCAAAGAACGCCAATTACTCTAGTCTCAGATTTCATCTCAGCGCTGTGAAGGTGTTAATGTGACATGAACAGTTAATAGTGATTTACTAGCTGATAAGCCCTTACTGAGATTCAGCAGGCTGGGAGGGTTTATGCGTAGGACTGTATGTGGATGCTAGAGTGGTAACAAGCTAAATTTGGACGGACAGACAGACAGACGCATACTCAGGTGAGGTAATATTAACACACAATAACACCTGATAATAACTGGTCAAAATTAACTTTAAAATATGGACGTTATGCGGCAGGACCATGCCTTTTTACGCAAAATGTACGTCAGAATAATGTGGACGATATGCGCCGCAAAACGTCCATATTCGTACGTTTTGCGATACGGACGTTTTGCAGTGTTACAGTGCCCGTTCGTGCCTGAAATAATGCACGGAAGGGCACCTGAGGTCTTCCTCAACCAGTAAAGCTGGAACATTGCGATATGACATATACTGTGTCGATGTGACGTAAAACCCAAAAAAAAAACAAACAAACAAATCAATTATTAATATCTAAAACATAACTTTTGTAATAACATATGCCGATGAAGTCGTTCTACTTGAAAATTGGCTGTCATAATTTGCAAACCACGGCCAGCAAGCCTACTCTTGATTATGATCAAATGGTTCGTACACTTCCGTAACATAAGTTTGTAATTACTGTCACATTGAGGCGGAGCGTCATGCATGACTTTAAATCGTTTAACTTTTTGAATCTACTTTTGTCTTATTACACATGTTATTATAACAAATGTTACTGTGTAAACGTAATCTCATAATTATTCAATAGGAAACACTTATCCTTAAAGTCTATTTTTCTGTATTCGAGTTTTACATTTCAGTTGTATATTCATTTGTCTGGTCTACGGTACCACTTTTTTATTATTAAACTTTTTTTATTTATTATATGCACTTACAACTTAGTTTTTGTTATGTTAGGTCAGTTATTTAGATATATCTGTAAACTGGTTGTTTAAATGCGGGAACCTTCAAATAAAAGTTTGGACTAAGAGAAATATTATTTGCAATGCACGAATACAGTGAAACAATGCATGGAATTTTTCCAACGAACGGTATTCTCAATGTCCCCTTCAGCTGTTCAGGATCATATAAACCGAGCAATGACTTACAAAGGATGCTGAACGTATATTTGCATTTTCATGATTATGATTAAGTGTATTGCTAAATAAAGAAATGAGAAAAATACTATACAATATGTTTTAATTGTTTTTGCCCATTATTGCATATAAATACAATAACATTTTGGATTTAAACAATCACCAGTTACCTCATAACGATAATGTCCGATTACACCCGCATATGTTTACATTCGGTTAATGGATAATGAAATAACGAACATACATGTAGTTTACTTTGTTTGTTTATGATAAAGCCCCAATTGTAAATATTGCCTATACCATATTTGTCAGATTTTTTTTTAAAAGTAGGTCTCGGCAAAGTTCACTGTCTTTATTTATTTAATTTTGTCACTTACAGACACCTCTTGTCAACTGATTTTAACTTAACAATTCCTCGTGCAATTTGGCATTGATATAAAACGGTTACATCTATGCCTTAAAATAAATCAAACTGTGAAATGAGACTTAATTAACAAATCAAACAATCAATGTTTCGTTACCGGTCAATTAGCGTATTAGACACAACCAATTGATAAGTCACACCTTCGTCGTCCGGTATTGTCAGGGTAATTGTCTATATAATTGACTTTGTAGTCCCCTATCAACCGTACGATATTCGGTTTGTACAGATTCCGGTATTGTCAATGTTTAATACAATAGTTTAAAGAAGGGAAAATTTGGGACTGAATTATTCGTCCGGTATTTAGAGAGTTCCGATTTTCTCAGCGTCCGGTTTTCTCAAATTTCACTATAATATTACCCTTTAAAGCATTTCTTGAAAGTTTGAAAATAAATGTTTAAGCAATCACTTTTATTTTTCCCCATTATTTGTTTTCTTTTATAAAAATATTTTTTTCAAATTTTGGAAATATATCTTATTCACTGAGTCAATGTCAAAGTGTAAAGGATTTCCATATTAAAATACAAATGCAAATTCACAGATAGATTAGAGCCTGGTCAGAATGCATTGATTTGCTACACCAATCCCACTTGATTCACGCAAGGTAAAGATTATTGCCGAGATTGCAACACAAAATATTGCAAAAGACAGCGGCGGGGATAATACATGTTGTTTTTTCTTTTAATCTGTAGAATGCCTTTTAACAATTTCCTAAAAAAAGGCTCATAACATGCTCTTGTCTATTGTTGTTTTGCATATAAACAAAGGTAGTGACTACAATTCAATTATTTTGGGAAATATTTTCATTCTTAACTTACAATGACATTTCTACAAAATACTCGACCAAACGGAGAATCTTATTAAAAAAGAATAATTGATTTTATTTCAAAAGGAAGTTGGAAAACACTGCTAACTTGAAAACATTTTATCTTCTTCGTTCAATCCAAGGTCAAAGTAATTGACCACCTTAAGTAGGGGATTTAAAGAATCATCAATTACCAATCATCTACAATTTTTGTTATTCCTGTTTCTTTATTCACAAAAAAATAAATTATTTATAAGTTGTCTAATTGTCCTTCCTTCTTCCTGGTCTAGACATAGAATTAAAATAATTTAATGACTAGTTATGTTGGTTGTATCAATGTTACAATGTACTTCGTTAAGACCATAGAGCAATATCTAACTTCAATATTTCTTGTCATATTATTGCAATTAATAATTGGTAAAATATTTTCATAGCAACGTTTGAAAATGAAGATGTAGTAACTATTTTAACTGACTTGCAAAATTGAACACACACATATTTTTTTGACTAGATGGTGCATCTATTTATCATTGCTAAACATTTGATAAAGAGCCAAAAACCGCAAACCATTTCAATAAACAAAAGTTATTGCAATCAGGACTTGACTTACCAATTGGCATGAGTTTATTCAATGTTAAATGGTTAAAAAAGGATAACGTAAAATAATTATCTGTCATATTACAAAATGCACAAATTCAGTGGCACCCACTTTATCTTTACATCTCATATCTGGACTCTGCTCCTGTATAAATCTTACGAATTGTCCTTACATAAAATATCGATTTAGAATACCGGTGTTGCGTGTCAGCCGAACATTCGTTTATCCATACTCCGGATGAGATCCCTAAATATATATCACTTGTAAATGTTTAAATGAGGCAATGGGAATGTTCTTAATCTAAGAGAAATTTGTTATGTAATTACCAGTAAGTATTCGCCACTGCTATGTCATAAATATCTTTATACTAAATGAAAACTAATACTTGTATTTTTTAAAATTCACATGATTATGAATAATTATGATAACAGAAACATGAAAAACATTGGGAAAGTAAGATCGCGATTGTGAGTTATGACCAATGTTCAAATGTAACTGCTCTTTTTTTTAATTGTTCGGTCATTCCAAGAGTAGGTAACTCACAATCAAGGCCTTACTTTTTCGTTTTCGTTTAGCTGAATTCTTATTATATATTAGTTCTCCTTTTTGTTAGATAGTTATTAACTGTTCTCCCTTCTTTTTAACCGAATTCATTTTTTATTTCTGTTTTAAATCGGTATAAAATGAAATGATATCTACGGTCTTGAAAGTTTTGGATATACAAATAAATCTACCACTTCAAACAGCGACATATTGTAATGCTTATCCTTATTGCGTAAATAAAAAAGTAATCACTCATGCTGAAGTTAATTTGTCTCTCTATACTTATTTATTTGTGTACGTTTAAAATATTTTTTGTCACGCACTGGTATCTTTAACTGAAAACAACATACACAATTCATGTCTTAATAACTGATGGAAATTGTACAATACTTTCTGGTTCAATAAGATTTCATTTACAAAAAATCATTAAACTATATTAACTCGGGAGTTCTTTCTACTGAATAATGGAATTCAGTTCCATAGAAAACGCAGAGAGAAACATTCGCTTCTTAAGTTCTTTTAACGTACATACTGTTATGTGTGAATAAGTGAATTTTGTTTCATATATTACCCTTTTAGATATTGACGGGTAGACACTTTAATGCTTGAATAATTGAATTATTAGGTCACATAAATAAACCCTGCGGAAACTCATACTTAAACAGAATGTTTCATTTTGGATCTTAACTGTTGTATTAATAAATTAAAAGTTGATTGTAACATATTTTTATTGGTATTTAGGTATAGGTTTTGTAGTATTGTTCCAAATCATTACACTGCAAGAACACGAGATGCAATAATTGCATGACTTGTGAACCATAATCTATTTATTTCGTGCAATTGTATGACCTCAATCATTTTGCAGATTTTCGTTCGCATTACATGTACTACAAGACATTGACAATTTATAAAAGTATAATGATCGCATTATAAGTCACGTAGACAGGTTATAACTTACGAAGAACCGGTGGGGACATTTCAACTTCATAAATTCCCCATTTTATCTTCATGAATTCCCGATTTCAACTTCACGATTTCACGATTTCATAAAGTTAAAATCGTGAATTCGTGAGATTGAAATTGGGAATTCGTGAAGTTGAAATCGTGATTTAACGAAGTTGAACTCGTGAATTCATGAAGTTGAAATCGTGAATTCACCAAGTTGATTTCGTGAAGTTGAAATCGTGAATTCATGAAGTCGAAACGCGAACTCATGAAGTTGAAATCAAGAATTCACGAAATTGATTTCATGAAGTTGAAATCGGGTATTTGTGAAGTAGAAATCGTGAATTCGTGAAGTTGAAATCGTGAATTCCTTACGTTTAAATTGTGAATTCATGAAGTTGAAATCGTGAATACGTGAAGTGAAAATTGTGAATTCACGAAGTGGACGTGTGACGTTGAAATCAGGAATTCATGAAGTTGAAATCGTGAATTCGTGAATTCTGTATGTTGAAAACGGGAATTCAGGAAGTTGAATTCGTGAAGATGAAATCGTGAATTCATGAAGTAGACATCGTGAATTCGTGAAGTTAAAATCGTGAATTCATGAAGTTGAATCGTTAATTCGTGAAGTTGAAATCGGGAATTCATGAAGATGAAATCGATAAGTCATAAAGTTGAAATGGCCCAACCGGTCTTTCGTAATGACTTCACAATTGTGCTACATTATCTGCAAAAATAATATTTTTTTACATAAAATCATTGCTCTTGCTTGCAACAATCGTGTCCAAATAAATGTTTACGATTTGTACTATAACAACGGTAAAGTGATAGTTCGAATATGAAAAAAAAACCCACAAAAACTTGTAGTGAAATTATTACAGTACATTCGAAACGGACATTGTGTTGTAACTTCTGTAATTTTCATACAGTTTGGTATTTGAAATTCTCTCAGGGTTTTGTTTCTGTTTTCTAAGTACCAGAAATATTTAACCCTGTGACACACCATATCTGATTGGTTTGTCTCATATTGAAGTTTTATTTTTTCTTAAACATCCACTTCTTGTATTCGTGCCATGAATTTCTAAACAGATGATTGTCCCCCGAGGGTATACGTTGCTACTCACTGTTTATGTGGCATGTATAACGTGGTTTGACAGTATGTTATTCTATCAAAATGAACGTATAATCATAACCACTTAATTAGAAGTGATACACTTCATTGCTGATTGGCCAATTCCACTTTCTCTCAAGTTATATTGTATTGTATTTTCAGTGGAATGCGCATATGCCAACATTTACAGAATCGGGACATAATTTTAAGAGTGATACTTTGTTTGGATTTTTACGGCACGTCAACACATAACTGGCCATATCACTGCAAACGCATTTTTGATAGATAAGGTATTAATTGTGAATAAGTTTAGAAAAAGTAGATAATACAAGGAATATTAATGAGATTTGAGTTTGCATTTTAATCTAGGGATACTTAAAGCAAAATGATCCTTTTTGTCTTATTGTCTGTTACCATCTCAAGTGTTTGCGGACAAACGGGTTCAATGTGTGACTGTCAAGAAGTTGCTATGTTAAAGCAAACAGTGCAAGAAGTTCTGATAGAACAACGATTAGAGTCTGCTAGACTTAGTAAATTAGAGGCGAGACTGGGTGCTTATGAGACAACTGGACCAATTCCTAATGGTAAATATCTACTTTTAATTTTGTTTGATATATTGTATATATCACATGTTTAAAATAAGATGTTATATTGCAACAATTTAAAACAATATATGTCCGGGCATTACACTTCTGAACGAAATGTCAATGTTTCAAAAGTCAACTAAAACTTTATCATTTAATATATTCAAATCGAAACGCAAGACAGAACAAACGTTTATCATCTTGTTTGAAAAATATTGATGACATAAAGTTAAATTTGTGCATCAGTTATATAGAACAACAACAAATATATTTTATCGTCACATTTGCCCTGATGAGAAACCGGTTGGCAGATAATTAAATTTTAGTTTACTCATAAACTTTTGTTATATAAGAGGGAGGTTTACCGTCACAAATTGGAAATATAACTATGTTATTAATCAGTTGTAAAACTACCGTATTTTCACTCATTTTTACTAAAACGTACATATAAATTTGCAAAAACTTCTTTATTCAACAAAAATGTAAACCATATTTTGACCAAACAAAAAGAATGAAAACATACAGAAAAATAAATAATTTTAACTAGAAATGTGTCGTTACGCAAATAATGCCCCCGCATGAAGCCAAAATTTTAAATGATATAATATCTAGTGTGCTTGCGCAAACGATTTTGTTTTCATTCTAAGTTCATAGCCCTTAAACTATTCAATGTTAACAGAAACCATTTTTATACAAAATTATTGGCCTTGAAACTATTGTGTTACAGCGCTAACCTTTTGCAAATTGCATATTGCCTATTTGTAGCCGAGATTATGATAAGATATTGTGATTTTTTTTAAATTTTTTAAAGTTTAAGGGGGATAAATGTTAAAATAATCTGTCAATGGCCAAATAAGAACTTGACCTGTATTTTCTGGTAAAATACCAGCACATGCAATGTCATCCTCGGACATACATTCCTACAAAAGTAAGAGCAAAAACTGAAAATTTCTTATCTTTTTCTAATTTCATGAAGGAAAACTCTGTCTTAAATAATCAGACCAAAACCAAATTTGAACTTGACTTATATTTTATGATAAAATACATGCACATGTGATTTCAACCTTAAACATACATTTCCACAAAAGAAAGAGTGCAGAAAACTGACATTTTTTTCCACCGTCCAAAAGGGATACCTTTGACCAAAATCAACGAACCATGACCAAATTCTTATTTGACCTGCGCGTTCTTTGGACGTATTGATATGTAAGACTTGAGTTGAATAATTACAACTGTTGGGGAGATAATGTACGAAACTTGAAACCTTTTTCTTTTCAAAGTTAAAGGGGCATAATCTGCTAAAAATCATCGACCCATGACCATATTCAATCTTGACCTTGGCATTCCCATCCGTATCCATCTGTCAAATTTGTGTTGATTGTGAACAACTGTTGGGTAGATAATGTACAGAAACTGATTTTATTTTCAAAGTTAAAGGGGCATAACTCTGCCAAAACCATCGAACAATGACCTAATTCGAACTTGACAGGCGCATTCCTTGTCAAATTTGAGTGGAATGTGTTGTTGGAGATTATAAACGGAAACTGATGATGAAGGAGTGACGGAGTGACGGCATAACGGAACGGGGTAACACTATATGCCCCAGTTATTCTATGGCGGGGACACAAAAGTTACCACCAGTAGAACATGAACCCACGTACGAAATACACTTAGTATCTATATTGAAATTGAATGCTGTTCAGAAAGGAAATTCTTCATTAACTATCTAATGGCTTTATACCGGTACAATTATTTCAAACCATATGAAAATGAAACCGAATGAATGTAAGCAACATGAATTACATGTGTAAACTCTTATTACTTAACAATTAATATTAGTGTCGCAATCCAGTCATGTCTTACCATAATCATTATGATCTTTACATTGTAGATCGTCTGGCAATGTAAGAACAAAATGTGAAAGATATCAATATGAAATTTAATGAAACAGTTACCGGAACCAAGAGTAAACAGATAGGATTA
This sequence comes from Ruditapes philippinarum, assembly GCF_026571515.1. Classification (NCBI taxonomy): domain Eukaryota; kingdom Metazoa; phylum Mollusca; class Bivalvia; order Venerida; family Veneridae; genus Ruditapes; species Ruditapes philippinarum. The sequence continues at coordinate 55,608 of NW_026859732.1, forward strand.
CATCGGGACATAGGTGCAATTGTGAAGAAAACGCTGATTTCAGAAAAAAAGAATTAAATAAATTAGTTTCAGACTTAAATGAGAAAGTTATAGAACATAAGGACATCATCGAAACATTCAAGGTTGAAGTTAACAGTGCCATAGAAAAACGGTTTCATAATATTACTGCCGAGCAAGTCGAATATATGGACACCATTGAAACGTTCAAAGTTGCAATTAACAAAACTATAGAAAAACGTTTCCTTGACATTATTGCTGAGCAAGTGGAATATATAGACACCATTGAAACGTTCAAAGTTGCGATTAACAATACTGTAGACAAACATTTCCTAAATATAACTGCTGAGCAAGTCAAATATAGGGATGAAGTTAAAGATATGTTGAATAGCACGGAAAGTCTTGTCAGGACTGTATTCAACAATATCTCAAAAGTTGACAGTGAAGTTTTGGGCTTGTATGAAAGAATAGATAATATAAAAGAAGTGAATAAAACCATTGAGCGTATTTCATCAGATCTTATATCAGTGGATCAAAAATTTAAGAAAACCAGAGATATGGTAGATACACTTGGTGAAGTAGGGGAAGGTAAAGGTAAACGTCATATAATTTCTTTTACACCATCCCATCATCATAATAATTAAAACGAATACTGTTTCATGCCGTTTGACACATAAATAATTATAAACAGAAAAAACCTTTTTATTTTTAGGGAACAATAAACTATAAATACTGTTTTGATATACATGTATATACAATTTCCCGCTCATGAATTTCTCTTATTCATTTATGTATACATACTTGTATACGTATATAACTGATAAAAAGGTGCGAAACAAGAAAATTTATAGTAGAAAATAACTGGTATTAACTGATTTTTCTCATTTTAAAATGATGCCGATTGGTTTCTATAGCCACAGGACAAATAAACGTACTATTATGGTACCATGGTTAAATCAGTTAATGTCAATTATGTTCTATATATGCACTACAAGAGAAGTGACGTACTAAACGCCCACTTATTTTTTTGCTGTCCATCTTTTGAACCCCTTGACCGTTATTCGTTTTGAATTGTTAATTTTATTGGGATGTCTTTTATAACGCAGATTAATCCCACAGTCATAGTTCAAAAATGAAATATATTCTATGCTCATCCTTGAGTTTAATATCTTATTTTTCTGAAATATATTTAATTATTCATGAATATGTCAAATTTGTATAACAGAATGAGTAAGTTGTATATGTGAAGCAGCGTTCAGGTTAAAAAATCGATTTTCCTTTAAAAGAAATCTGCCATTTTTAATGACACTTTTTATTCATATTTTGAGCCAGTGTAGTGTTTTAAAAATACCATATCTACTTTATACTTTTTCTTGAAGGTAAAATCAGTGATTTATCACTTATGTTTGCTATGATTAACTGTACTTTTGTAATTATTGGCTTACTTATCTGCATAATTTGCCGAAACAACATTTTGGACGAGGCTATTTAAGATTTAAACCGAACTTGAACTTGAGTTTTAAGTGATCTTGACTGTGAAGGTAAAATATTTAATGTTGCTAAAATGTAATAAGTTTGTTGTGTCTATAAGGATTTGATTGTTACTATGACAAAGCAAGATTTGCGACCATAGACCATAGGAACATATTCAATTTAAAAAATGTGGCATTGACTTTTTCTTGGCCTCAAGAGCAAATAATGATATTATCTTGTTTTCATTTTCAATAGCTATTGAATTTAGACCATTTGCACATCCTTTTTTATGTAAAATTAAACTTTGATATAAGCTTACCTAAATTTTGACTTAGTGATAATGACCTTATTTTGTATCTTTTGATATACAGTTATGGAATCCGTACAATGGTGTCAGTTTTAGTTGTAAAATTAAGCTTTGATATAAGCTTTCTTTGATTTTGACCTAGTGACCTAATTTCCTTTTCCTAAGATGTACAACTTTGAAATTTGATATAAGTTGACCTTGATTTTGACAAAGTAACCTACCGTCATGTGTTTTGGTGTACAGCCATAAATTTTGAACTTTATGCATAGCTTTCGATGAAAAAATACACTTAGTTATCAGTTGACCTTGTTATTGACAAACCTATATACATACATATATATATACATGTATATATTTATATATATATATATATATATTCACACATATCTTCACTTACGGGGCCTATTTATAAGACCGAGTTGAGTGGCATTATTTCATGCAGCCATTTTTATATATGTCACTATGTAGGCATATAATGACATTTCCAAACAACAGAACTAAGGGGTACTAAGTTATATATATCAACTATATATTTAATTTTACCATAGGTGAAAACATATTGACCAATAACATAAAACCCCATTAAAAATATATACATTTGTGGGACATATATCATTTACTACTAAAACCGGCCTACGGGCACTATGTTAGAAGGGTAGCCTACGCCCCCATACATCGTTTTAAACATGCCAGAGTTGCGAGGTCTTATGTATGCCCCACATTAAATATAAACCCCACAAGTATGGTCTCAAATAGACCGATGCCCCGTAAATGGAGGAATGTGACTGTCTATATATATATATATATATATATATATATATATATATATATATATATATATATATATATATATATATATATATAGGTTTGTCAATAACAAGGTCAACTGATAAGATTTCCTCAAACCTTTGGTTTGCTGTTAGAAATGAAAATCGAGCGTTGTCCACGCCGTAAGGTGGCCGCTGTTAGAAGAAGGAATAATAAGATTTATTTCTATATTTTTGCAAATGATTCTTAATACCACTGGAACCATTGCTTTGAATAATTGATGCTATTTTTGAAGTTCGATTGGTTGGAGGATCATATCAATATGAAGGAAGACTGGAAATATGGCATGATTGGTCTTGGGGAACAATTTGTGATGATGAATTTACAAAGCAGTCAGCTCAAGTTGCTTGTAAAATGCTTCAATATCCAAGGTTAGTAACAAACTACAGTATCTTATTTCCGCAGACGTTTAACATTTTTTACATTCAAGATAGTCAGATATAACAGGACTTCATTGTAATGCTCAACATCAACTGTACCTTCCCGAGTGCCATTGCTTTAATGGTATTTGCCTTAAAACCAATGCATGGCTTATATCATCGTTTAAATATTATGTAGGTCCAAATAGTTGGCGGTAAATTTGAATTATCGATTTATATCAGTTTTTTTACGATATCTTCACGAGACTTATACTTAACTATCCAGGAACAAATTGTATATTTCTCATAATTGAAACGCCATGTGAATGAATACAAAGGAAAAAAATACAAACGTTCATGTTGTTATGCATTTCCTATCAGAATCTAAATCATTATTTATTTTAAAAATGTTTCCTCTTTCAATTTTCATCAATTGTTTTTTTTTTTTCATCACATTTACTACTTGAAAATTGTCATCCATTTACAGTAGTCATCATAATTACACAAAATAAAGTAACATTTGACTTTATACCTATACTTTGTAATTCCTAAGTTTTTAATCTTATACTATATACATATACCTAAAGGATGATGCTCTACATAATTTTCTTTTTAGTTTTAGTAAATATACTTTTTTAAGGGGAGACAATCCAATTTACTTAAACAAACATTCTATGCAGTGATTACTTCCCTTATCACATTTGCAATGTAAACACACAAAAATATACATGAATTGCTGATTAAACAGAAAACTACCTATCACGCTACAAATCAATAATATGTCAGATCGAACTTAATATTAAATGTTTAACATACATTTTAACACAAAAAAAAAAACACAAAAAAACACGATAAACTGAATTAAGTAAAATCAGACCTTAAGTGAAACAAAACATTTTTTTAGTATAAAGAATGACAGTGTATAGAAATGTACATACATGTAAATCATATTTATTTTGTGAAACTTGAATGACCAACTATTAAAAATGTCTTCATCATTCTATCTACAGATGATAAATTCAACCCTACTACAGTATACAGCAGTAAAAGTAAATAAACTAAATGTCAAACAATTTTGATAATTGATTATATTCAATCAATTATAATTTTAACAGCATCTGGTTTCACCAGTTTAATCAAACTTTCCAACAGTTTAAATGAATGCAACACACGCATAGTCTACAGAATCAGTATTAAACTGAAATGTTAAAGTTTTGCTAAATATTTCTTTAATAGAAACAGATGGTCCGTTGGAAAGAAATGATATTATATTAATATTGAAAGAACTTGAAAATGAATGTACTTATGGTCAAATAATAAGAAGACACAAAAAGAAAAAAAGAAAGTAATGAAAACCCATCTAAATTATTTTGCAATTTTGGACAATTAAAAGGTCATGATAAAACTATATTTAAAATAAAGGATGATAGTGTAACAGAAGACACTTCTTTAGAAATTTTGGAAAGTTTAAAAACAATACAAACAACTTTATACAGATGAAACTGAAGACGTATATCTTAGTTCTCACGTTTTAAGTAACTTGCCACAAGTAAGTATTACAGATAATGGTTTCCTTAATAGACCAATTGTAAAGTCAGATATTTTGAATTCTTTGAAAGAAATGGATGCAACAAAAAATCTGATGGTCACTTTCTTTTTTTAACATTATATTTTTCATCTTTTTGGTAATGTTTTACATTTATTCTTCATATATTATGATGAAATGTCTCAGTGTTAAAAGTTATCTTATATTTCTTTTTATGTGAAGATAAAAATAATTCTGAACTTATGAAAAACAAAAGACCGTTTTCTTTATTAAATATTGCTGTTAAAATTATAAAAATAGACTTTCTTTTAGTCGTCTCAAAATTTGTTTTATTAGTTAAACATGTTCCATCAAGGAAGATCGTTTTTAACAGTATATCTTTACGTAGAAAACTATTTGTTTATGTAGAACAAAAACAATTAGAAGCCTGTTTCATTAATATTGATCAAGAAAAAGCCTTCTTTGATAGAGTATTTTGGACCAATCCTTTTTACACATGAATGTTTTGGGTTTTTATGATGTTTTATAAATTATGTTAGAGTTCTGTATAAAGATATAAAATCTAGTGTTATTGTAAATCACCATATATCTGAACCTCTTTTATTAACACGTTCTGTACGTCACCGTCAAAATCGTTCTTTGTCTCCTCTTCTTTTTATATTATGCTCAGAACCATTTGCAAAGTACAAGACAATTCTGATATAATAGGTATTTTAGTTAAAGGTGTTAAGATCCATGTCAAAATGTCTCTATATGCAGATGGTAATGCATCAGTTTTTAAATGATAATTTGTCAATTAAGAAATTTTTCCAAGAAGTCGATTTATTTCAAAGAGTATCATGGTCATAGATTAATTATAGGAAATCAAATGGATGATATTTTGGTAAATTGAAATATAGATATGATCATCTGTTTGGTATATCCTGGGTTCAGGATTGTACATTATTAGATTATTATATTGGTTACAATATTGATATAGACAAAATTTGGAATGAAAGGTTTTTAAAATGTACAATCAAAGTGTTATTCTTTTTTAAAGATAAAAGCACAATATTAAACTATTTAGCTTTTTCAAAAATTATTTATTGTATTACAGCAGACATTATATGCCTGAACATTATATTATTATGTTTCAGAAAGCTAGTTTAAAAGTTATATGGAATTCATCCTTTGAGCCTATTCCGAGAAAAACGTTATATCTACCTATTACAAATGGCGGTTTAAACAGGCTGGTAAAAATGCCCAATCGAGCTGATAAGCCCGATGTAGCTTCAATTGCCCCATCATGCTTAAATACTTCAATGGAGGCGAAAATGTTTGGTCCGAATTAGACCCTGCCGTATAGGGAAGGACCTACAATACATGAAAATTGTGGAATAATTATCATACATGAAAATAACATCATCAAAGGGTAACTGAAACAATGCGCCGCTCATTATTAATTTTACCTATAAACTCTATGGAGACAAATTATTTGATAAATTCTTCGTAAATACAAGTTTGTCTGCATCCAAATTTCGGATATCTTCAACTCCGGTCTTTTTAGGTCAGATAATTTAATTTCGAAAAATACATTCCTTTTATAGTCAGCATCTGACAGATTCCTCATCTTTTGTACGGGCTATGTTCAAAAGTATTTTCTTTGCGTTTAAGTGTTTTTTCTGCTTGGCTATTATCATCAGAATACAGATTTAATAAACTCGTTAGTCTTCATTCATGTTATATTGTATAATTGTATGGAATGTTTTATCATGCTATTAAGATATATCATGTACTGCTATATTTGCAATCAACATATCTCTAAATAAACAATAAAATCTCGAAAATCATATTTTTCTATCTTTCATTTATATACATTGTCACACATGAAGCTATTTTTATTATTGGTAGTGTTAGTTGCAGTGTACAATTAGGCCTACAGTAGGAAAAAGTATAATGGCGTCGAAAGTAAGTCCCACCCTAGCTATTTTAATAATGTGCCGTTTTACAATTTTGAGGCAGCATTAATTTCCTTGTTATTTCATTCATCATTAATGTATATTAAAAATTATTTATAACGGCAAAAATTATATTTATCTACAAAATTGGTTTAAATATTATTTTTAATTTTCTACATATGCTTGTATTGATGATTTTGTATTTAATTTTATAATTTACTTTATTTAATTGTAATTTATCATCTTGCAGAAAGTGCCAGCATTCTCTTGTGTTAGGCACAGTACTTTAAACACAAAGCCGGATGTTAAAATAATCCTACTCGCAAGCCAGAAAATTAAGGTTGACTTTATATCTTTCATGAAAAAAGAGGGGTTTATACCCAACCATGCACTGGCAGTAAGTGACTCATGTGTTGAACATTGTGACAAATTAAGAATTTCAGCCAGCAAGCGACCAAAGATTGATACTTTGGTACCTTTATAGACCAAATTGGAAACAAATTTACATCTCATTCTGATTTTCGTCAAATTGTAAAGGCCATTGGTCATAATATTTCGAATGATATTCTAGAGGATGCAAACAAAATCAGCACCTTACACGAATTTAACTCATGTTTAGATGAATTTAAAGTAAAAATTGGTAAAATTCGACAAATGAAATATTAGTGGATTTTTTAAAAGCTGTCACAGGACTCGATATGGAAAAGGAAAACATAAAAAAGTGTATGCATTTTAAGTGCAGTAGACTCTACATACAAGGCTAGAATGCTTAATTTTGTAAGCCCCTTGCCATTCTATTCAAACCTTGTTGCATACTATTTAAGTGGAAGTAGCATAGTCCGCAAATTTTATAATAAATCTTTATCAGGAAGAAGTTATGTCTCTTTAAAAAATGGCTCACTTATCAAGCTAACAAAACCCTAGAATTCGTTGATAAAAAAGCAGATACTGTAACTTTTTGGCAACAATCAACGTATAGCAAGAAACTGGCGTATTCGATTCGATTACAAGTGTAGGGCAAGTGTAGTGACAACTCTTGTCCATATACAACCCACTGCATCAGAGAATATACAATTATCAAATTGCCTAAATCCCAAACTATGGTTATATTAAGAAAATAACGAGCAATTGATAACCAAAACCAAAACACTAAATGATTCGGAAAAGATGTTCATGAATATAATACCCCGGTTACATATTCACGGAATACGCCCACGGAAGAGCCACGGATTAATTCCGGCATCGTTCGTAGCTACCCGTACTGGTCAGTAGCTCTCCGTATTGTAACCGTAATCAATCGTAGTAGTCCTTGTATATCCGTAGCGATCCTTGACAATTTTTGAACATGCACAAAAATTTGCTACGGAAAAATCAACCGTAGCGTATCCCTACTAGTCCGTATTAATCCGTACTGATACGTACTGGTCCGTACGAAAACCGTAATAGTCCGTACTGATTCGAAGTCCACCAACTTGTCAAGGATTTCCACGGTTTGGTACGGAGAACTACGTATTTGTAAGGTTACCCTACGTATAAGCTACGGTTTTAATACGGATTAATACGGCATTGTCACGGAAAACCACGATCGTAATACGTTGTACTACGGAGAGGCAAGGATTAGCACGGTCTTATACGGTTTATTGCGTTGCAACACGAAACGGTACGGAATGGTACGGCCCACCACTGTTTAGTACGGATGAATTAAGTATCATGTACTATTTCAAGGGTATACAGTTTGTAAATACTACCTTCTTGTTAAAAACAGACATATATATTTGCAGAAACATTTAATAAATGATAATTGCCATTTACTGGCTGCAACTTTATATTGAAATGGCTCAGAATGCGGAGGCAGTGGTCGAGCTGCTTGATGACATGCATAGAAGTAAATTTATATTAATATCGTACTACAATTCATAAGAAATAGAATAACATTTAATGTTGTAAACATATTTTACAAACATTGGATCGTGAAAATAGAGTAAACATGTACATAAAACGAAGTGTCTCATAAGCCTCGGACACTGGCCCTTGAGTGATAATAAGATTAATTAACAAGCTTTTTACATATTTTTAAAACATAAACATCACGATAATCAATGTAATTGTAAGATAAAAAGCAAATCTTAAAATTAAAAGAGAAGCAGTATTGATCAACATTTTTCATTAATGATTACTAGTCCATATATAATCAGTAAGAGAAGACAGAGGAGATGGTGGACTAGAGACGGGCTTTTACGAAGACCGCTTCATGTTTAGTATGAGGCTTTCATGGCCGAACTTGTTGAGGATCTAGCGTCCTTCAAGAAATTCACTTTAATTGGACTTGATGTGTCTCGGGGTTCGGACGCGATTAGGCTGAATCCTCTCCGCCAAAATCATTGAACTCTGCAATTCGTTTTCTAGGTGTTCTTTTCTTTTGAGGCATTTTGAAAATGAGCAAGCAAGAGGTTGTGGACGGATGTATTAGGTCCGTATAGATCCGTGGCAATTCGTTCTTCTCCGTATCATTACGTTCTTCTCCGTATCAGACCATACTTATTCGTACTAAGCCGTGCTTATACCGTAGCAGACCGTAGTGTATCCGTAGTGCGTCCGTCCTGATTCGTGTCGCTCCGTATCAAACCGTGTCGGCCCGTAACAATCCGTGTCTCTCCGGGGGCTATTGGTGGTAAATCCGTCGGACTCCGTACTCATACCGTTGTGTGTCCGTACTGGAACCGTAGCGGACTACAGAATTTCACATTTCCGTAGTAATCCGTGAACGATTAGACCGTAGCTCTTCTGTGGCATTATTCGTGAATATGTGACCGGGGCATTAGAGACCAATTCTTAGAAATGCCATTAAAAGTGTTAAAGAGCAGAACCCAACCGTTAATGGAAAACTAGTAGACGATGTGGACACATTCTGGGTACTGAATGTTTTTAAATCCATTAAAATAGATGTAATTATAAGAGAAAAAAAAATTTCAAATGAATGAAATGAGAAATACAGTGTGAAATAAAATAAATATATTGGTAGTTGATATCATTCTTATATAAAACATTATATTCGTTATTGGAAGAGTTTGTATAACGTTTTTCATTTTATAAATAAAGTAAAAACATGCAGATCATAGTCATATATATCCATTTTATTCACCAATATAAATACTCTATTGTTGTTAGTTTTTTCTTATATAAAGATAGCAAAATACAACAATAGAACAATCTTTACAAGATCCGTACAGATGGGTGAAAAGTAAGCATCCAAAGGACGTACCAATTATTTATGTAGGTGAACAAGTTATGGCGAATCAATGCTCTTTTGAATCTGTAAAGAAAGTGCTAAAGGTAGGTGAATACAAACAAACAGTCGATATATTTATGTCATTTGTTCGTCTCTGTGTGTATCATTAATGACAAGTCAGTGTGATTTATGTTATCTTTGTTTGGTTTCAATCATTAAAAAGAGTATTACAGATTGAATCTATATATCTAAAACATAAGTATTATATTTATAAATCATAAGTTTAAATATCCAAAAGTTTCGTTAGAAAATATACAGTAAATAACTATAACAAGTTATACACATGTATCTAAGATAATGTGACACTTGTAAGACTGTCCTTTTCTATATATTAATTTAAGATATAAGTAACACACCGGACGTATTTTGATATTTCTATATAAAATTATACATTTATTACAATATATATATTTCAAGCATATACAAGAGCAATGTATCGACGATAATGGTGATGGTAAAAATTTGACAATTGTAGGCTGCGATGGGTTACCATATAACATTGGTAAACTATTATATAAAAATGAACAATTGCACAATCGACTCTTGGTCCCTGGCAATGGTCACATAGAAATGAATGCAACAAAGGCTGTTTTTAAATTGTTATGGGATGTGGTAATAGAAGATTTAGTAAAGATTAATGGATTTCGAACACCACTTGCTTTGCTCGCCGCGAAAAATTGTTCCGACCACCATAAAGCGTGGGAATTTATGAACATCTTACTATTTGGCACTCTAGACGAATTATTGAGAACATTTATTCTTCATTGTTTTAAAAATGATAATCCAGTAAACGTATCAGAGTTCTATAAATTCATAGAAAATTCGAAATCACCACCGATTCATGGCAAACTGTTTGTTAAATTATATATTTGCACTCTATGTATTTATATGTAGCGTTAGACGGGCCAATAATAATTTCATTAGTGCTGGCCATAGTAAATTTTTAAAATTATTTTATGGACTGAACATGACAAACTATCAAGTTTTAACATTTTGCCAATTAAAGAACTAAAGTGCTCGCTCCATCTGAGGTTTTACAACTTCTCAAACGAACGGAGTCTTTTTCTACGTCGGGAAATAACAGTTAAGGTGAAGGGGGTGACTTCGTTTTGGAAAATATTAATGGAAAAACAAAGAGATGGTTGCCCCCAGGTGTCCCATCTGAGAAGCACTGGAAAGATGTTTGTAGAAATTTAGATAAGCATGAAGAAGTAATGTTAATTTAAAATATCACAAATTAAATTAATCAGACATTTCACTTTGAGATCACTAACATATAATAATAATTATAATTATAAAATTTTTATTATAATGATTCTTAAGCATGATTCTTAAGCATGATTCTTAAGCATGATTCTATTTCTTAAATTGAATGATACAAATCATACACTTACAGAATTACCTTAATGATTATATAATTATTAACTGTAAGACAAACCTAATATTACAGACAAGAAACACATTTGGAACAAGAAATAAGTATATCCAAAGCACACCAAATCAATATACCAACAAGATTTGTCGACAGAAATTTTCCAATGGAGAGTATGTTTGCGAAAATATGGTTATCTGAATAATATAACGGAGTATGTTATAATTATTTTACCCTTAATATATAAAGATTCTATAACGCTATCAATATTGATTAGATACTTGAGCCCCAGTTATTCCGCTACCATGTAACTTTTAATATATACAATAAATAAGTTGTGACTTCCACATATACGTTTAAAACATATGCATACTCACATTCATCTGAGACAAAATTGAATATGAGGATGGCAACAAAGTCATAGTCAAATGCCAGCTATTTCAGAAATGGAATTTTCACATTTACTTGAAAATATAAGAAAGAGCGTCAACATTTAAAAGTTTGATAAAGTAATTTTATATATATTTAAAAAGTTTCAAAATTTCTTATTCTAATAGCCAGCACACGTCAATAAACGGCACTATACTGGATAAAGGCTTTAAAGCATTTGAAAGACAATGTAATGAAAACCCTTCAACATCCCTGTTGAAATGTGCTGATTGCCAAATTCTGGGAGTCAATGGGAGTCAATGATAAATTATCAGCAGTATTCACAACACCATTGGAGAGAAATAATCAGATTTCAGAAGAGATAAAAAAAAATTGACAACATTTCGGGAATTGATGAGCAGACGAGGCTTTTGCACTAGAAAAACAATGGGAAAAAATAAAAGGTTACACACAATATATTTAAATGTTCTGGGCAGAAGTATTTCAGTCCTTCAACTTCTTTTTTGGTGGCAACAATGCCAATGCATAAGGAATGCACCCAAAATGCACTTTTTTTTTGCGCAACAATTAACCCAAATACAATTTCTTTTTCTGCCAACATGTTCCATGCTGCACATTCTGCATGTATCCCCACTTTTTAATTGTTCTTCTTCTTGGGGATCAGGGTAGACGGCACCTGTTTCCTTAAAAGGGTCTACTTTAGCCACGGTCACTAAGTCTGTGGCATTGGTACCGGCTGTTGTTAATGTAAAATAAAGTAAAATTGCATTATCCAATAGCTTATCTTCAAAGTGAGGATGTAAAAATGGAGAAAACAGAATTCCTAAAGAAAGCCAAACACGAACAAATAATAAAAATGTTGCATGCTCGGCTTGATTGGGCCTGTACATGGTGCAAGTTACCGTCCACGCCCCCTAGCGCCGGCTTAACGATAATTCAACATTTAGACATATTTCTTCATCAAGAAAACGAAGAAAACTCCGTATATGTTACAAAGGTTAAAGTCATTTCAATTAATGCAAAACATTGCAAAACATTAACTTTATTGTAGCAGAATATAATGAAAGATATTTTATGTAATATGAGAAAATAGATAAATACAGAATTATTTAGCCATATATAGTTGTAATGTTTACAGTTAATATACTTACGGGCCGAAACAGTGCAATTTTCGGTGAATAACTTGATATATCAGCATCCGGTTGGTATTTCCATTGGAGAAGACACTCCACCCCTGATTTAGTGCTTAGTGTGTCTAATTATAAATACATATTTGTGTATTTTATGTTGATGCTTTTTTAAAACGGAATCAATAAATAAATAGGTAAATAAAGAAAATTCAATTTGAATTCCTAGTCAACATATGATATATTTTTTTCAAATAGTTCGCACAAAAGATTCATTGTGGCAGTTTTATGATGAAGTAACCTTAGTATTACAAGACGCAACAGCATTAGAAGATTCAGAAACAGGTATACAGATGTACTTACGCTTCTCTTTATTGTTGCAAGTCTCTTGCATATGGTTTCGCTTCTTTTCTTAGTGTCATGTACATATACCTTTAAAATCTTTCCTGTATGGTGTAGTTTAGCTCGACAAGCTTGACCTTTTTCATTTTTTCCTGGATTTGTTTTCTATACCAAATTTTTAAGTATGCATATAACAACATCAAAAATGATAACCTCCTTTAGTATTTTTTTCATCTTACATTCATTAACCTAAATGTCATTAAATTGAAAAGTTAATACAACTTAAGAAGTTAGTTATATAATAGCCTTTAATTATACATGTTATATATGTTCTTGCATTTATATATGAAAGTATCGATTTATTCACACTGTTGTCGTTTGGGCAAATGACGCGATTCGCTGATTGCACGATTTATTCATGCTGGTTTGCGTATAATCTCTAATGAAAAGAAAGTTATTAACTGAAAAAATAATAAAAAAATTGCGGTTGTTACGTTTTTGAGCAATACTGTACATTTTGTATCTGTAAAAATATTAATACAATTTATGGGATGCTGGCAAAATGATTAGTAAAAGTTTTATCTGACCCAAAAGACCGGAAGTGAAGAGATCCGAAATTTGGATGCAAACAAACGTGTATTTACGAAGAATTTATCAAAATAATTTGTCTCCAAAGAGTTTATAGGTAAAATTAATAATGAGCGGTGCATTGTTTTAGTTACCCTTTGATGATGTTATTTGTATGTATGATAATTATTTCCCAATTTGCATGAATTGTAGGGCTTTTAATGTTCGCTCTATACGGGAAGGTTCGCTTCGGACCAAAATTTTTCGCCTCCATTGAAGTATTTAAGCCCGATGGGACAATTAAAGCTACATCGGGCTTATAAGTTCGATTGGGCATTTTCACGAGCCTGTAAAATCATCCGAATATAAAACTTAGACAGTAATCATTCTTCTCCTTGGTTTTACTTTGCCAAATACTGGATTGGGTTTCAACTAAGACTTTACATGAAATTTATTTCCCACATAGCGAATTCATTCCACCCTATTACAAACAATATCTTTTAACTTTAAAAGTTTTAATCGATAAAATACCAGATAATAAATTTGTTGGTTCACCTTCAAATAATATAGATAAATACAGAATCCCTAAAGAAAGCCCAACACGGCAAAATTGAAAATGATGCAGGCTCGGTTTGATTGAGCCTGTTCATGGACGGTACTGGAAAGTGCAAGTTACCGTCCACGCCCCCTAGCACCGGCTTAAGCAGAATTCAACATTTAAACGTGAAATAGTAAATTTTTGAATTTAGAAACATCCGCAGATGTGTTCATACGGCGGTTATCATGGAACCTTCAATGTGACACTTCCGTGCCATTCCATGAAAAGCGGCGTATGGTCCCCAAGTAATAAAAAGCGTGTGCCCTAAACGAGAAAACAATGGGCGGAACTAAATAAAATGGAATTTTGAAAGGGGATCAGAGGTTATGAAGCCTGCGTATCACAGATAAGACGTCAAAAGACAAATTTAAAAAGCAGGCGACATATCCTAAGGGTGATTCAACATTATTCAAGTAGGAATATTGGAACCACCCAACTAGAAAATGCCGAAAAGTTGAAACTCAAAATACCACAAGCACAACAATAATGTCGTGCTGAACGATCTTCAAGGATCGAAAATATAAGATCATTGATTAAATGTACGGGGAGACTTTTGACAGCCGCCAAAGACTTTTTATACTTATTTATTAGACACAGATTATAAAGTTTAGTGTGTTTATTTATTTCCTCAAATCAATTTTAAAAACGTTTTTTCTAATATTTTCTCAAGTGCAAGATATCCAATTCATAAGAATATCTGAAACAGATTAGTACAGGATGTCGTATATTCAGATTATTTTTTTGTATTGTAAACATATTTCTAGAAAGGAAATGAGTGATATGAAGTGGTATTGAAACTGTCTCTCAAGGATTCATTGAATGTTATTATTTTAAGCCTTTTAGTATAGTTATGTATTTATTACAAATCATTAGCGATAAGAAGATTAAATCTAGTAAAACAGTTGTAAGGTTTAACGATTTGCAAAAAGTTGATATTGATATAAATTATACATGTTTAGTAATTGTGTCATTGTCTATGTACTTAATTTGGTCTACTCGTATTAATTTTTAACATCATAATAAGAAAATTTCGATCAGATCACTTTGAGAAAAATTCTTCATTTATTTAAGAAACAGAGTATATTAAGATAGTCAATGTTTAAATTCACTAAAAAAAGCCCATTATGCCCGAGAAATGCTATTTTTTCCCCTCAAAAACTTGTTTACTTTTGGTATCTTGTTACAGTTTCGAAAAACATACTCATTCGCTATAAACATGAACTATCTTTTGAATCTTTCGTTCTGTTGGCAACTGGTATAATTATAGTGAAATAGTATTTGTATTGAAGTCAAAATACTACTTTGTTTACATTTTACTACATTTGCAACACATAATTGCACTTTCAGAGCAACTTCTCTTTAGCTTTTAAACATATTGTTTGCTCTAAATCCGTTATTTAAAATTCCTGACTTGTTTATTAATATAATGTTTTTATATACTTCATATCACTCATTTCCATCTGTATATGTAACCCAGTCTTGAATCCATTACCTCATTTTACTCATTTTCATCTGTACATGTAACCCTGTTTTGGGATCATTGCCTCTTTTTAATCAGCCTCTTATACATCTTGCTTCATTCCATCATTTAAAGCAATTTATTTTCTATTGTCGGGTCAGGTTCTATTGTTACTTTCCCTATAAATGAAGAAGATTTTGAAGGATTGTTTTATTAACATTTCTTGTACACGATAAAGTTTCATTTTTTTTTTTCAAATTATTGCTTACACATGTGTTTTTTAATCACATTTGCTGGACGGCGCTCGGCGGTGACTCTCCGGGTCGCCTATTTTTCTCGGGCTTCGAGACAGTCGGCTTGGTGTGTCATTTGTATAGACCCGTCTGAATCTCACATCATATTAGTGGCGCAAGATTTGGGTCAATTTCGCGCTTCCCCGAGATTGTGGACCTTACCCGACCGAAATCGCGGGGTTTAGCGATCTGGGGGTTCCTTGTTTTGCGTTTATTGCAATGTGGACTTTCTTTTATTATTTTTGTATTTTCATATATTTATTATTTTCTAATAAGTATCAAAATTTATCTGCCTCCACTTTAAAATAAACGTGACCAAAATTAATTTTATGATCTTTTTAATAAATAAATACACCAAAACTTTATGTTTCGACATAATTACTACTAACATATATTGTAAACCCGGTTTCTCCTATTTTATTTCTATTAAAATACACACTTCTTCTTAATTATATTTCAAATATTATATTCTTTTTAATGTAAGAAGTGATTAACGACCATTATAAAAAAATGGACATTTTCTATACCAAAATTATTCATATTTTTTTCATATAATTTTTGTGTCCCCTCTACGGAGTAGTAGCGACATATAAGGAACACTTCTATATCGTCTGTCTGTCCGTCCGTCACAAAACTTGCAATTTCATCCAAACTTCACAGGAATGATCAGTACCAAGTCTAGTTGTGCATATTGTCAGCATTTTCCGGTTCAATGATTTTTGTTTGAGTTATGGCCCTTTACTAATTTTTATTTTTAAAGTTTTCCGGACTACTCCTCTTATATCACTAATGCAATTTCATTAGGATCTGTAGCTCAAGTCCTTGCGATATTTCCATGGGTTTTCCGGTTGAATGATTTTTGGCCGTGTTATGGTCCTTTAATAAAAAGGTGCTTTTTCTGTGTGTTGCCAGATACACAAAAATTTGTCCGGGCTACTTCTAAAAAAGAACTAGTACAATTTCATCTAAACTTTTAAAGGATAATTGATCAGTACCAAGTCTTGTTGTGCATATCATCAGCATTGTATGATTCAATGAATTTTGTCAGAGTTATGGCCCTTTAATTATTTTTATTTATAAAAATTTGTCTGGACTACTTCTCATATACCTCTTAAACAATTTCAGTGAAAATTTATCGGATTAATTGGTATGTCAAGTACTTGCGCTTATTACACAGGGTTTTTGCTTGAATGATTTTTAGCCTAGTTATGTCCCCGAAACAATAAATTTTGTCCGGTCTTCTCCTCATATACCATAAATGAAATTTCAATGAAACTTTAAAGGATAAATTGGTAGGTCGAGTATATGTGCATAATACAAAAGCTTTTTGCTTGAATGATTTCAACGAGTTTGATTTTTATGAGTTATTGCCCTTGAATAAAAAAGGTGTTTTTCTGTATTGCCAGCTACACAGGAGCTTGTCTGGACTACTCCTCAGAATCTGCTGGTGCAATTACATGAAAATTTTAGGGGAATGACCAATACCATGTCTAGTTGTGCATCTCATTAACATTTATCAGATCATTGTTTTTTGTGAGAGTTTTTGATCTTTCATGATTTTAATTTTGAAATTTGTCCGGACTACTCATGTTTTATCACTTATGCAATTTTAATGAATTTAAAGGATTGATCGATAGCTCAAATTCTTGTGCATATTACACAGATCTTTAGGTTGAATGATCTTTTGCCAAGTAATGGCAACGCATGTTATCACTGATGGCCCTTGTTGTGAATTGTTTTCTCTAATGCATGTTTGATTGCCCGCATGACTTTGCATATTTATTATGAACATCATGCATGCATGAAAGCGATATGTTTTTATATTTTACTACGTATAGTTGTTTAGTATATTTGTTAAGGTATTCTATTCCTGATTGGTGTTCACGATGGCACGCTTTGCCTTTAATTTTTGTTTTTACTATGTGTACATAATAAGAATCATTGCCCCGGGCAGGGCCAATTTTGACACCAGGGGAAAATTTGAACTTTGCTTTTGTTTGTTTGTTTTGATTTTTTCGACACGTCAACACATAACTGGCTATATTGTGCCGAATGCTATATAATAGGCTTAAAATGTTATGTAAAACTTTGTAAATGACAATAGAAATGAGCCAATTAGATCCTAGAATACAAGTTTATCTCTTTCTAATGATCAATTATGTTTTTTGATGGAATGGTTTTTTAAGAGTTCTTTGAGTGAATTTACAGAATAAAATCTATTACGGGCCTGTGAAAAATCATGACATTCAAGAAGAAAATGCTTGACAGTAACATTTTCATTACAACCTACACAGAAAGGGGCATTGTCATTTGTGAGGAGATAAGAGTGGGTAAATTTAGTGTGTCCAATTCGGCATCGAAGAAGAATTGTTTGATCACGGCGGTTTGACAGACATAGAGATGGTGACACATCAAGAGATGGGTTTATATCGTGAAGTTTATTAAAAACGGCATTGTCCCAATTTGTTTTCCATTCAGATGATACGAGTTTATTTATAGCCGGTCTAAAATCCCAAGCAGGTAACAAAAAGTCAGTTTTTTGAAAATTTAATGATGGTTTAGCTAAAGCATCTACTTTTTCATTTCCTCGTATACCTACATGACTTGGAATCCAATATAATTTAACAGATTTTAGTATATCATGAAATCGAAAAGAAGTTTATTTAGCATGATATTGTCAGATGTTTTATTTTAAATGGATATAAAAACAGAAAGCGAGTCAGAAAATATCACAAATGTATCGAGGGTATGCTGTGCTATATATGACAATGCTAAATCGATAGCTTTTGCTTCAGCAGTAAAAATTGATGCATTATCTGGTAACCTCATACTAGATGTAAAATTATTTTCAAACACAGCCGCACCTACTTTGCAACCTTCTTTTGAACCGTCCGTATAAATATGTATAAAATCGTCATGTTCTTCCTTAATTGCTACAAATTTCTCTTTGAAATATTCAGGTGAATTTGATGACTTTTTTATATTTGGAAGGTTAATATTTATATTCGGGGAATTATAAGTCCAAGGTGGAACATCCTCATCGTCATTTTGAAGGATACTGTCTGGATTTATTTTAAGTTTATCTAAATCATCTGTTAAACGAAGGCCTAATGGTTTAATATCCTTTGGTTTGTTAACAAATTTTTCAGTATTACATGTACTTGGTTTGAAAATAATATTTTTAGCTGGATTTTTGCTATTAGATGAAATTCTAGTTGCATATTGAAGTGATAGCTTTTTTTCGACGAAGATTAAGCGATGGTTCCCCAGCTTCCGCATATAGACTTTCTATAGGTGAAGTGCGAAAAGCACCTAAAGCTAAACGTTAACCCTTGAGATGTATGGTATCTAGCATTTGAAGATATGATTTTCTTGCAGACCCATATACTACAGAACCATAATCTAATTTTGATCGGATAAGACTTCTGTATAATTTCAGTAATGTGGAAGAATTTGATCCCCTTTTTGTACTTGATAAAACAATAAGTAAATTTAAAGCTTTTAGGCATTTAGTTTTCAAATGTTTAATATGTGGTATAAAAGAAAGTTTTTTTTATCAAATATAATTCCTAAAACCTTAGCTTCATCAACAACTGGAATTTTAGAACCAGATACTAGTATGTAAAGTTCAGGGTCATTATGTTGTTTCCGCAATCGACAAAAATGAACACATTGGGTTTTTGACTTTGAAAATTTAAAACCATTTTCTATTGCCCACTTTTGAATTTTATCTAAATTTTGTTGAAATGACGTTAATGACGTAACATCAGTAGCATCAGCTCCATGGTGGTCACGTCGCCGCTTCCACTATAAGTGCAGCCTGACTCCAAGAAATAAGGTAAGAAAAGGCAATTTGAATCACAACAGGCTAATAAAAATGTCGGTTCAATGTACTGAACATGTTTTCCGTACGTCGGAAGGTAGCTCGAATTAGGAATTTAGTTAAACAAGAGCCACCGCCGAGCGGGGGCAACGCTCGACTTTTTACTTTCTCTAAAAGGAAACAAAGAAATGTTTGAACAAAATCTTAACGTTTCCTTTTTATAAAATTAATCAGTCTGTCTTGTCACATTAGTTTTGTCTATATATTTTAAAGAAAAACACGCAATTCTATAAATAGAAACACGCTATTCTATAAATAGAAAATTCTATAAATAGATACACGTGGTGGAGTCATGTGTTGACACGTGGTGGTGTCACGTGGTTGACACATGGTGGTGTCACGTGGTGGAGTCACGCGGTAGAGTCACGTGGTAGTGTCACGTGGTAGAGCCATAAGGTGAAGTCACGTGGTGGAGTCATGTGGTGAAGTCGCGTGGTAGTGTCACGTGGTAGAGTCACGAGGTAGAGTCACGAGGTGAAGACACGTGTTGGAATAGTCATGTGGTAGAGTCACTTAATGAAGTCATGTGATGGAGTCACGTGGTGAAGTCACGTGGTGGAGTCGCGTGGCGAAGTCGCGTGATGAAGTCACGTGGTAGAGTCACTTGGTGAAGTCAGGTGGTTGTGTCACGTGGTGAAGTCACGTGGTGGTTTCACGCGGTGGTGTCACGTGGTTGTGTCACATGGTGGTGGAGTCACGTGTTGTTGTTGTTGATAATAATGATGATATATATATATACACACACACCAATAAATATATATGGTCATTTAATGCACAAATCTGAGAAAATTCAGTAATTTAACCTTCAAGGTCAAGGTCATTAAAGAGCCCAAGTGTTTGATAATCAACAAGGTCTTGTCCTTAAGGATGTTCTGTTATAATATGAAGTTGATCCCTTCAATAATAGCTAAGTTACAGCCAGTTACAGCCAAAACAATGCAAATTTCAATAATTTGAACTTCAAAGTCAAAGTCATAAATGAGTGAAGGTCAAGGTCTACCTGGTTATTTTTAAGGGTTATCCTTGAACATTATTATGTTCAAGTTTGAAGACAATCCACAAAAAATAACAAAGTTACAGCCAATAATAGCCAAAAAAATGAAAATTTCAATAAGTTGACCTTCAAAGTCAAGGTCATTTATGAGTGAAGGTCAAGGTCTGTCTGGTTATTTTTAAGGGATATCCTTGAAGATTATTATGTTCAAGTTTGAAGACAATACATTCAAAAATAACAAAGTAACAGCCAATAACAGCATGAACAAGCAAAATTTGGACTTTTAACCTTGAAGGTCAAGGTCATTTATGGATGAAGGTCAAGGCAAGTGTAGTCTACTGAAAGGTCTTGTCCCAAGGGTTGTTGTGGCCCAGTATGAAGACAATGCACCAAGAAACAAAAAAGTTAGGTACAAGTTTGTGGACGGGAACGGGAACGGTAACGCCGCCGCGACTATAGCAATACCTCTACATTAAAAAAAAAAAGTCGAGATAAAAAGGAGCGGGAGATGACCGTTATAATAGCGGTCATATGTTAGTTTTAAGAATACATAGAGCCTATGACTGGCGATTCTTTTTACTGATTTTGGGCGTTTGGCTCGTGGTGTGAGAGTTGCACACAGGGGCGGAGTATATCTGAACTGCTAACCGGGAGATTTTTGTAATTTAGTGGAATAAAATGTTTCATTTTCGGAGTTGAGGCATACTTACCTGGTACAGAAGCTACCGCTTTTATAGTATCTATTTGCAGAATGCTAGCTGTTGAAGAAAGTCCAGTTTTGGCTGATGTCTTGTTTGACGTTGATGTGATAGAAAGAAGCGTGAAGTTTATTAACACCAACTACTATGGCACGGTAAATGTGAACGATGTGGTGGAAATCCTGAAGACGTACAAAATTGCGGTCGAGAAAGTTGAAACAATTGCCCGAGGGATGGCGGATAAAGAGGTCGGTGTTGTTTTTACTTCACCTTACCCAATCAATCGTCTTCTGGTAAAAGAAAATTTTAAAGTCAACAACTAGTCAATAAAGTTAGTCAACAATGGGAGGCAACTCGTGTATATACGAGTTCACTGGCTTCCGGTCTATGCCTCAAACGCGGTAGTAGAAGCGTTTTGTTTTGGAAAAGTTGTTCCGGTTAGGTGGTTTCCTGCTTACATTTGTTAGTGCATGACTGAACGAGACACCAGCTGCAATCGTGCCAATCGCAACTTTTCGGCCCTTTCCGTCACTATTCGGATAAATGATAATAGCCAATGTAGTTCCGATTGCAATCGTGACAATTCGGGCGATTCCGTCATACTGTGGAATCAGACGAAGTAATATTACGGAAATCTAAGCTATTTTAGTTACTTCGGTAAGTTTGTTTATATAAATAGGATTTCTATTTTTACTTCTACTTTTAATTCTTTTTCAAGACGAAAAAATTAGTTTCTTTTATAATTGGTTTTTGTCTTTATTAGTTTTATACAATAGATAATGGTTACTGTAGTAGTATTCCGTCTCCAAAGGGCGGTCCTGTTTACCAAAAGACCGTGACCGAATCACGCAGAATATTAGTGCATGATCAAGTTATATTTAGATCTACTGACAGAGTTTAAACGTCTTGGTGAGGAAATCTAAAAATAGCCCATGCATATCATTAACCTTGCCACATGCTGATCTCCTGTGTTGTCATCATAGATATTTTAGGTGTAACATAGCTGATACATGCTTATTAATTTGTACCACGTAACGAAGTCTTTTAGTGCATTTACTTGTCTCTAAAGCTGCTATATAAATGAAATAAGCAACTGCCAAAACGAATGACTCTCTCTGCGAAAAAAGTGGAAATGAAATTTGCACACTTGCTTCCCTTCAGTATGATAGATTGATCTCCACGTGAGAACCAATGTTATTATTTTTACGATTGATTATTTTCTTTATTAGTTTTATACAATAGATTTCGAATCGTTTTTGACAAAAAAATATTCGTTTTTACAAAAAAAAGTTGCTGCTGTTATCGTCAGCATGTTCCCGTGAATTTTTCGAAACTATTTTTCCAAATTTTGTCACTTCTAACAACTTATTGCTTTTAGGGGATTATATTTTTATTTTCGATGCAAATATAGACAAAATAGGTGGTAATCTTGAACGTGGCACTTCTGGTTCTAAATTATTTTCACAAATCATTAGTAAATTCAAACTTATAGATTCTTTGCGTTCTATTCATCCTAATAAGAGATCAGTCACGTGGTGTAATAACAATAAAAACAAGATATGTTTGTAAAACATGTATGCCCCCTATCAGCAGCCAATTAGTCATGTGATAAGGTTATTATGCATGACTTCTGACCCAGTGATCAAACAATTAATAAGGGTTATCAAGTATCTACTGGTCAGGACCTTAACCTTTGACCCCTTGACCCAAAACTCAATAGGGGTCATCTGCTGGTCACGACCAATCATCAAACAAAGTTTGAAGTTCCTTGGCCTAAGGGTTTTTAATTAATTGATCGGAAACCGTTTTTATCTTCAAGGTCAATGTGACCTTGACCTTTGACCCCTTTACCCTAAAAACAATAGGTCATCTGCTGGTCATGACCAATCACCATGCCAAGTTTGAAGTTCCTAGGCCTAAGCTTTTTTAGTTAATTGATCGGAAACCGTTTTTACCTACAAGGTCAATGTGACCTTGACCTTTGACCCCTTGACCCCATAATCAATAGGTCATCTGCTGGTCATGAACAATCACCATACCAAGTTCGAAGTTCCTAGGCCTCAGGGTTCTTAAGTTATTGATTGGAAAGCATTTTTACCTACAAGGTCAATGTGACCTTGCCCTTTGACCCCTTAACCCCAAAGTCAATAGGGGTCATCTGCTGGTCATGACAAATCACCATACCAAGTTTGAAGTTCCTAGGCCTAAGGGTTCTTTAGTTATTTATCGGAAACAATTTTTACCTACAAGATCAATGTGACCTTGACCTTTGACCCCTTAACCCCAAAATCAATAGAGGTCATCGGCTGGTCATGACCAATCACCATACCAAGTTTGAAGTTCCTATGCCTTAGGGTTCTTTCGTTATTGATCAGAAACCGTTTTTACCCAAGAGGTCAATGTGACCTTGACCTTTGACCCCTTGACCCCAAAATCAATAGGGGTCATCTACTGATCATGACCAATCACCATATCAAGTTTGAAATCCCTAGGCCTAAGGGTTCTTTCGTTATTGATCGGAAACAGTTTTTACCTACAAGATCAATGTGACCTTGACCTTTGACCCCTTAACCCCAAAATAAATAGGGGTCATCTACTGATCATGACCAATCACCATATCAAGTTTGAAATCCCTAGGCCTTAGGGTTCTTTCGTTATTGATCGGAAACAGTTTTTACCTACAAGATCAATGTGACCTTGACCTTTGACCCCTTAACCCCAAGATCAATAGAGGTCATCTGCTGGTCATGACCAATCACCATACCAAGTTTGAAGTTCCTATGCCTTAAGGTTCTTTCGTTATTGATCGGAAACTGTTTTTACCCAAGTGGTCAATGTGACCTTGACCTTTGACCCCTTGACCCCAAAATCAATAGGGGTCATCTAATGATCATGATCAATCACCATACCAAGTTTGAAGCTCCTAGGCTTTAAAGTTCTTTAGTAATTGATTGGAAACAGTTTTTGCTTTCAAGGTCAATGTGACCTTGACCTTTGACCCCAAAGTCAATAGGGGTCATCTACTGATCATGACCAATCACCATACCAAGTTTGAAGTTCCTAGGCCTTAAGGTTCTTTAGTTATTGATCGGAAACCGTTTTTGCTTACAAGGTCAATGTGACCTTGACCTTTGACCCCTTGACCCAAAATCAATAGGGGTCATCTACTGATCATGACCAATCACCATACCAAGTTTGAAGTTCCTAGGCCTTAAGGTTCTTTAGTTACTGATCGGAAACCGTTTTTGCTTACAAGGTCAATGTGACCTTGACCTTTGACCCCTTGACCCCAAAATCAATAGGGGTCATGTACTGATCATGACCAATCACCATACCAAGTTTGAAGTTCCTAGGCCTTACGGTTCTTTAGTTATTGATCGGAAACCGTTTTTGCTTACAAGGTCAATGTGACCTTGACCTTTGACCCCTTGACCCCAAAATCAATAGGGGTCATGTACTGATCATGACCAATCACCATACCAAGTTTGAAGTTCCTAGGCCTTCAAGTTCTTTAGTTATTGATCGGAAACCGTTTTTGCTTACAAGGTCAATGTGACCTTGACCT
This sequence comes from Ruditapes philippinarum, assembly GCF_026571515.1. Lineage (NCBI taxonomy): Eukaryota > Metazoa > Mollusca > Bivalvia > Venerida > Veneridae > Ruditapes > Ruditapes philippinarum. The sequence continues at coordinate 80,632 of NW_026859732.1, forward strand.
TTGACCCCTTGACCCCAAAATCAATAGGGGGCATCTACTGATCATGACCAATCACCATACCAAGTTTGAAGTTCCTAGGCCTTAAGGTTCTTTAGTTATTGATCGGAAACCGTTTTTGCTTACAAGGTCAATGTGACCTTGACCTTTGACCCCTTGACCCCAAAATCAATAGGGGTCATCTACTGATCATGACCAATCACCATACCAAGTTTGAAGTTCCTAGGCCTTAAGGTTCTTTAGTTATTGATCGGAAACCGTTTTTGCTTACAAGGTCAATGTGACCTTGACCTTTGACCCCTTGACCCCAAAATCAATAGGGGTCATCTACTGGTCATGACCAATCACCATACCAAGTTTGAAGTTCCTAGGCCTAAGGGTTCTTTAGTTATCACTCGGAAACCATTTGGTCTACGGACCGACGGACCGACGGACCGACAAGTGCAAAGCAATATACCCCCTTTTCTTCGAAATGGGGGCATAATAATCTAATAGGTTGTAGACTCGATCGAATTTATATACCTCGTCATTTTAAAGACTTAATATTAAAGTGTGACATTTTACCTAGTTATTTTTCTGATCATAATTTTGTATTTCTTAAACTTAAATTAAATGGAACAATAACTTTTGGCAAATCATATTGGAAATTAAATAACAGTATTTTAGATGATGAAACTTTTATAGAGAATTTCGCATTTTATTGGCAAAATATTTCAAGAACTGAATGTTATACTTTAGAGTGGTGGGATAAAATGAAATTATTAATTAAAGAGTTTTGTATAGACTATAGTAAAAGTAAAAATAAAGAAACTTTTTCAGAAATAAATAAACTTAGATCTCAATATAAAAACGCAACTGATTTACTCGAAAAAGAAGAGATTTTATCTAAACTTTAACTTTTAGAAAATAGATATTCAAAAGGTCACATTTTTAGAAGCAAAACACAGTTAATTGATAGCAATGAAAATCCTTCTAAATCCTTTTGTAATTTTGAACAATCAAAAGGTACAGAGAAAACAATTTTGAAAATTAATGATGATAATAATATTAAAAGTACATCTTTAGAAATTTTAGAAAGTTTTAAGAATTTTTATAAAAATTTATATACTGAAGAACCAGTTAATTCTGACTTATCTTCTCATTTTTTAAACAATTTGCCACAAGTCAATACTTTAGATAATTCTCAACTTAGCAAACCTATAGAAAAATCAGAAATTTTAAATACTTTAAAAGAAATGGATTATACAAAATCTCCAGGATCTGATGGCCTGTCTTCGTTATTTTACATAAAGTTTTTTCATTTATTTGGTGATATTTTACTCAAAATTTTTCAACTTTGTTATGATGAAGGTGAAATGTCGAAGTCCCAAAAATTATCCTATATAACTCTTATATGCAAAGACAAAAGTCATTCTGAATTAATGAAAAATTATCGCCCCATTTCTCTTCTACATATTGATCGAAAAGTTCTATCTAAGATTTTAACAAATAGATTATCCAATGTTTTGTCAAATATAATAGGTATATCTCAAACTTGTTCAATTAAAAGTAGATCGATTTTTGATAATGTTCATTTATAAAGAAATATTTTTTATTTAGTAGAACAAAAAATTTAAAAGCATGTAATATCAATCTTGATCAGGACAAAGCTTTCGATAGGGTTTCTTGGGAATATTTTTTTAATACTTTACAGTCTTTTGGTTTTAGCATTACTTTTGTAAATTGGATTAAAGTTTTATATAAAGACATTCAATCAAGTGTCATCATCAATCATCACATATCTGATCCCTTCTATCTTTCACGTTCTGTTCGTCAAGGTTGTTCCCTTTCCCTTCTTCTTTATGTCCTATGTTTTGAACCTTTTGCTAAAAAAATCAAGACAATCCAAATATTAAAGGTATATTAGTTCCAGAGGATAAGTTCGAGGTCAAGATGTCATTGTATGCAGACGATAATACAACTATACTTAAAGATAATTTGTAAATTACGGAATTTTTTCGTGAAGTTAATTTATTTCAGCAAGTTTCAGGGTCAAAAATTAATTATAGGAAATCAAATGGTTTATATTTAGGTAATTGGAAAAATAGGTCTGATCATCCTTTTGGCATATCTTGGGTTCAAAATTGTAAATTATTAGGGTATTTGTTTGGTATAATATAGATTAAGATAAAATTTGGCATGATCGTTTTCTAGAGTATTAAATCTTGTATCATCAAATTGTTTTTCATTTAAAGGTAAAAGTACAATTCTAAATTCTTTAGCTTTTTCAAAACTTATTTATTATATTACGGCAGATATTATTCCAGAACGCTATTTAATTTTGTTTCAAAGAGCATCTTTTAGATTTGAATCACAACAAGCTAAGAAAAGGTCAGTTCAGCGTACTGTCTATGTTTTCGTACGTCGGATTTTTTTTGTTTGGGTTTTAAGTAACATCGACACAGTTTAGGTCATATCGCGACGTTATATCTTTACTGATCGAGGTAGACCTCCGGTGCCCTTCCGTGTATTATTTAAGGCACGAACAGGGCACCTGAGTAGAACCACCGACGTTCCGTAAGTTAGCTGGATAGCTTATTCACATGAAGGAATTAAAAGTCCCTGTCGGGATTCGAACCCACAGCGGTGAGGGGCAAGTGGTTTGAAATAAACGACCATAACCACTCGGCCACGGACGCCCCGTCCCCTTACGTCGGATAGTAGCTCGAATTCAGTTAAAAAAGGAGCGGGAGATCACCGTTATTGTAGCGGTCATATATTAGTTTAAAGAGTACAAAAAGCCTATGACTGGGGATTCTTTTTACGGCGCTTTGCTCGTGGTGTAAGAAGTGCACACAGAGGCGGAGTATATCTTACCTGCTAACCGGATAACTGTTTTAATAATTTAGTGGAATAAAATGTTTCATTTTCGGAGTTGAGGCAAACTTACCGATTACACAAGCTACCGCGAAAGGTATTTTGTATATATAATTTTTACCCATTAGATAAGTATATTTTTTCAGAATGCCTGTGGTTGTGAAGAAATCGTCATTAAAGACGAACTTCTTTGATATAATCCAGATGATGGCGAGAATGCAATAAAGGTGTACAGCAGCAGATTTACATCTATTTCCGACGTATGCAATCTTCTCGAGAGGCTGGAAATACCACCTTTGAGAGTCGTAGACTTGCAGAAGGGGAAAGATAACAGAGACGGGGTTCTGATCATTATGAATGACATAGAATATGTTGATTAGGTAAGGAGTTGTACTTCTTACGTAGTCGGCAACAAAACGTTGAAGTGTTGCTTTAAATGAGCAGCTTCTTTACTTCAGGGTGTACTGGCTCCAAGCATATTTATCTTTCGAAAGTCTTAAATCAATTGTGTAGGATTATGGACATGTTGTAGATGTAAAACATGATTTTAGTCATTATGTCAAAAATAATAAAAAGATTAAAAATGGTATGTTCTCCGTCTCTGCTTAGGTAACAGAAATTCAACGTCGTGAATTTCCGCATTAAGTGGGGTTCGACTTCGGAAATGCTTGCCTTGTAACAGGTGGTGGCAGGCCATCATAATGCCTTTTATGTAGGAAGATTGGCCACATTAAAAACATGTGTCCGATAAAGTTACGTGAAATACAGCTGAGAAAGAAACAAAGACAAACCAAGAAGAGAAAAAAATATGTAACTAACGAGCGATGATGGCAAGACAGAGATGAGTTTGAGAACGATGATGTTGAGGACGATGAAGACAACAACTCGGGAGATGATAGTATTATGGTGGATGGACAAAAATAATAGCAACAGTTAAATACCAGAGGGACGCAAAGAACTCAAGATTCAACTGACGGTGATCTGCAAGACTCCTTTCATAAGAATTTTCCCCCACTAAAGGCAGGAGACCTTCTTCAATAATTTTTATAAAACATTACTATAAAACTTTTCTTCTTTATCATGTACTTGTCTATAATTCGTCCTTTTTTCGAAACATTCCAATCTATAAATTGGTATTTTTCATAATTTACCGTTATCACAAATAGAAATCGTTTCGTTATAGCATAAACCTTTTTCTTATTGGAACAAAATTGTATTTTCTCTCACCAATATTGTAAATATAAATACAGAGCAATAATTAACATGTTCTATACATGCCTTACGGATATTTTCTTTGATATGAGTCTGACTCCCGTCTTATTGTTTTTTTTAACAAAATTGTTTTCATACCGTAAAACTATTTTTGAAATAAATGATAATGATGAAATTCAAAGTTCATCTTTGGATATTTAAGAATGTTTTCGTAAATTTTATAAAAAAATTATATACAGAAGAACCTGTTAATTCAGACCTTTTATCTCACTTTCTAAATAATCTACCACAAGTTAGTACAACTGTACAGATAAATTACTTCTTAGTAGTCCAATCAATCAATCTGGAATTTTAAATTCATTAAAGAAATGGATTATACAAAGTCTCCTTGATGTGATGGTCTTTCTTCTTTATTTTACATTATTTTTTTCAAATATTTGGCGATTTTCTATTAAAAGTTTTTGAAATTTGTTACAAATGAAGTGAAATGTCTACTTCCCAAAAGTTGTCCTATATTACATTGATCTGTAAGGATAAAAATAATTCAAAAGTAATGTACAATTATCGTCCTATATCTCTCTGAAATATCGATCGTAAAGTTTTATCTACAATATTAACAAAAAGGTTATCCAATGTTTTACCTAATATTATTGGTATGTCCCAGACCTGTTCTATAAAAGGTGGATCAATCCCACATTATACAATATACATTCTCTAAGAAATATTTGATTATGTTGAACAAAAAACACTTAAAAGCGTGTTCTATCAATTAAGATCTGGAAAAACTCTCGATAGGGTTTCGTGGGAATATTTATTTAATACTATTCTTTTGAGTTTAACATTAATTTTATTATTTTGATTTAAGTTTTATATAAAGATATACAATCTAGTGTACTTATTTATCATCATATATCTTATCCCTTCTCCCTTTCGCGTTATGTCCGTCAAGGTTTTTATCTTTCTCCTCTTCCATATGTTTTGTTTGGAACCTTGTGCTAAAATAACAAAATAAACCGAACATTAAAGGTATTATTTCTCCAGGTGGTAAGTTTGAGCTTTGATATCAGGCGATATCCACAGAGGAACAAAGAGATGCAAGGACAAGGCTGATGAGGATTCCGACTCATTTAAGAAGGATTTTCAACATTTAAAGACGGGAAGGCCGACTCATGCCCTGCCTAGTTTTGAGATGCCAAATCCGTTCTCCGTGCTTGACAATGACTCGGAAGATCCACCTTTGGTTATCGACGAGTCCAGTATTGAGCACGATGTGCTGAGTTTGACAGGCGAGGGAGGGCCTTAGTGTGTCTGGGGATTAATAATGATAATTATATCTTAAGGTAATGGAAATTCCACGATGTGAATTTCAACATTTGGTCGACTATGGTAACGTTTATCTAGTAACAGGTGGTGGCAGGCCGCCATTATGTCTTTTGTAGGAAGATTGACAATATTAAGATGTGTTCAGCCTTTTTCAGAAACAAAAAGTACAGAGAATACAACTGAGAACGAAACAGAAAATACAGAGAAATACCAAGAAGAGAAAGAAAAATAAGTACAAGGATGATGACAAGACGGAGAACGGGAATGATGAGATGGATTGTTTGTTTGTTTCGTTTTACGCCTTTTCCCAACAGTATTTCAGTCATGTAGGCGGGTAGTTTCCTAACCATCGTTTCTGGAGAATTTCATCAGTACTATACTACCTTCCTCCGTGCTAAACTACCAAAGCATCTCCCGGGGATGGAACCCAAGCCAAAGAGGTAACTGGATTAGAAGTCATCGACTCTTACCCCTCGACCATGGAGGTGGTCTAGTGAGAAGGAAACAGACAAAAATCCAGCAAAACATATAGAAGTAGACAAGTGCAGAGGAAAGAAGAGAACACAGGATTCAAGGGGAGATTCAACTCTTTCCACAAGGATGTTCCCCCTTTAAAAGCGAGGAGACCATCCAAGATTTAAAATCTAAGTCGCAACAAATGGAATGCATTTAACAACGTGCTATTAAAAAGGTATATAATATGCATACAATCTTTCTTAAAGTGACATTATACCCATCTAAGGGTATTTTATAAGTGATCAGATTAAGGTAAAAATGTTATAAAATTTAAAAAAAATTCAAAATTTTATAATTTATTTCGCATGACTCATATATATTCACGTTGCCTGTAAATAGCCACAAGAATTCACATGAAACGTTCTGAATTAAAAAGAGATTCGGGCAGTCTTTTGATATTTCCAGGCAGCTTGATATTGTTTCCTAAACATTTTCCATGATCAACTTTTGGTCATTCGCCATTATAAAAGTCAACCTTTAAAATATATAGTAAATTCAGCTCTATTTGACAATGCGAAAATAAGCATAATGTCACTTTAAATAATTGTATATAAAACTACATTACTTTTTTTCTTAAAAAAAAATGATTATTAAATAGATCTTTAAGAAATCCAAAATAGGCAAAACAAGAATCCCTAAAGAAAGCCCAAAACGACAAAATTGAAAATGTTGCAGGCTCGGTTTGATTGAGCCTGTTCATGGACTGTACTGTAGAGTGCAAATTACCATCCACAAAACACATGATATTTTTATTATTAAGTTATGCTCAAGTCCATAGAAGACGAACAAGCAAGCGAGTAAGGTAGATTTCATGAAAAATGTGAGGAAAATAGGAACGGTAAAACATGAAAAAATTCCACCATCCACACACTTCTAAGAAAGTGAGATCTCATGTTATCTCCAGATAGTTCAAAAAGACATTTGACAAGCTTATCAAACCGAATCTGCACGTTTTAAATTTTACCGTATTGGGCTTTTTGTAGAGATTCTGCTTTTCTCGAATGGACATCAAAATAAGTGACCTTGCCAAAAGAATTGCCCACAGGTTTTCTGGGATAAAATTTCATAAATTTAATGCTATGCGCCTCTTACCTTAAGCTTATGAGGTAGTTTTAACCCCAGGCTCCGTGATTACAGATTTTGTAAAGATTTAAGGATCAGGATCAAATTTGAAAACTCTTAATACTCTTCATTGTTTATCCTCATATATTGAATATATTAATTTTTTATAAAACTTGACTTGCAATAGCAAGTTTCTGAAATTTGAGAATGATTTAATTGTGATTTAATTGTTACTTATCCAAGATACGGTCATTATACAATTGATACAAATCCGAATAATTTTGTGTTTGTTTTGTTTTTTGGCAAATCAACAATTTGTGTTACATTTTAAAAATTTAGCAAAACACGATTAATCTAAGTCATATAAAACAATGAAAACAAAATCAGGACCACATGATCCTGATCTTTTATAAGTGAACATAGAGCCTGGTGTCCCTTCAGGTTTGACATCCTAGGTAAAACCTGACAAACAAGATCAACAAGGAAAGGCGGCATTCAGCCTATATCGGTGCAATATGAGCTTGATTGTGTTGGTGCGCCGTAAAACCAATCAATTGATAACAAATTGCTGGCAATCTTAATAAGGAACAAATAGCCTCAAAATCTTGAAATCAAATTTGAAAAAAAAAACGAAACAAAAAAAAACAATTAAAATCATTGTTGCTTTCCGAAAAGGTCATTGTTTCCAAAATAAAATAGGTAACTTGGCGAAAAAATATTTCATATTAGTGGTACTTGTCTACCTGGTGCGTAAAAATATCTGGTGATTTAAATAAGGCAAAGTACACGAACATTGCAGACTCGGTTTGGTTGAATGTGTTCACGAGGGATAATAAACTAGAAATGTGTCCATAGGACACTGTTCTGTCAATCTTGTGACTCTAGAGCAAATATTTTTTGAAAACTAAAATCTTTTACTAATTAAAGGGCAAGAACTTTACAAATACTGAATAAATCCACGAACAAACCCCAAGGTGCATAAGTACAACATAATGAAACGATTTTTACTAAGTCAAGGGTAATAACTCTACAAATACTGGATAAATCCACAAGCAAAACCCCAAGTGCAAAACTAAATATGCTGAGCAACCTTCCCGTAAGGTTTAATGACTCTATGTCAAATACGTTTTGAGTTACATGCGACACAAATTGAAAATTGCAAAACTTTTCTAAGTCAAGGGCATTAACTCTAAAAATACTAACAATATCCAGACGAAAATACCCAGGTGCACAACTACACATGCTGATCAACATTCCTGTAAAGTTTCATGACTCTAGGTAAAATACTTTTTGAGTTACGTGCGACACAAAAGTGAACGGACGGACAAGGGTAAATCTAAATGCCCGCCAATAAAGTGGGGGCACAAAAATGCAACATCCCTCACGACTCCTTATCGGGCTGAGCGGTACTCAATTTAATAGGGAAAATAAGAATCCTTACAGAAAGCCAAACACGGCAAAATTAAAAATGTTGCTGGCTCGGTTTAAGCCTTTTTATGGACGGTACTGTCAAGTGCAAACTATAGTCCATGCGCTCTACGTATTCTGTAATTCTCTTTTTTAAGTAAAATTCAACATTTTTAACACACATTTTTTAATTTGGGACCATATGCCGCTTTTCATGGAATTTTACGTGTCACATTGTAGGTTCCTTGTAACCGCCATATTAACACATTGCTGATGTTTAAAGGTCCAAATTGTACCAAGTCCGGTAGTTTGCACTTGACAATATCGTCCATGAACAGGCTCAATTAAACATTTTCAATTTCGCCGTTTTGGGTTTTCCCATCGGATTCTTATTTTCTCTATATTAAAACATGAAATGGTAAATTTTTCAATTTAGAAACACCCGCATATGTATTCGTAAGCCTTATTTGGCCAATCATCAAATAATACAGAATACATTTAGGATGGAATTATTTGTTGAAGAAGCTGTCATGGCACATAAGACATACAATTGACAAACCACGCAAAAAATCTTATTTATAAAAGATTATTAAAATTCTGCCCAAGAAGCATTCATCACAACAATATTACATGAAAATTTCAGACTCTGTTTGATTGAGTCAGTGCATGAGGGATAATGAGTGCAACGTCCTGGCACCGGCTTGAGCAGTACTCAATTCTCAACACTAAATAGTGCTGGCATCAAATATCCCGAAGGACCAGAAAAATATAACAAAACTGAAGTGAAGTACTTAGCAACTTTTATTAGGGGGCGTGGACGGTAACTTGCACTTTCCAGTACCGTCCATAAAAAGGCTCAATCAAACCGAGCCTGCAACATTTTCAATTTTACCGTGTTGGGCTTGAAGGTTCCATGATAACCGCCGTATGAACACATCTGCGGATGTTTCTAAATTCAAAATTTTACTATTTCATGTTTAAATGTTGAATTCTGCTTAAGCCGGTGCTAGGGGGCGTGGACGGTAACTTGCACTTTTCAGTACCGCCCATGAACAGGCTCAATCAAACCGAGCCTGCAACATTTTCAATTTTGCCGTGTTGGGCTTTCTTTAGGGATTCTGCATTTATCTATTTTCTTTAGGGATTCTGTATTTATCTATGTTATGATCACATCCGTGTTATTTGTGCCGTGTGGCGGCTGTAAAGTCTCCCCGTACATTTAATCAATGATGTTATATTTTCGATCCTTGAAGATCGTTCAGCACGACATTATTGTTGTGCTTGTGGTATTTTTAGTTTCAACTTTTCGGCATTTTCTAGTTGGGTGGTTCCAATATTCCTACTTCAATAATGTTGAATCACCCTTAGGATATGTTGCCTGCTTTTTAAATTTGTCTTTTGACGTCTTGTCTGTGATATGCAGGCTTCATAACCTCTGATCCCCTTTTAAAATTCCATTTTATTTGGTTTACGCCCATTGTTTTCTCGTTTAGGGCACACGCTTTTTATTACTTGGGGACCATACGCCGCTTTTCATGGAATGACACGGAAGTGTCACATTGAAGGTTCCATGATAACCGCCGTATGAACACATCTGCGGATGTTTGTAAATACAAAATTTTACTATTTCATGTTTAAATGTTGAATTCTGCTTAAGCCGGTATAGGGGGCGTGGACGGTAACTTGCACTTTCCAGTACCGTCCATGAACAGACTCAATCAAACCGAGCCTGCAACATTTTCAATTTTGCCGTGTTGGGCTTTCTTTAGGGATTCTGTATTTATCTATTTTATATCTGCCAGACCGCACTTGACACCTGCTGTTGTGAAGTATTAAAATCTGTCGTTAAGGAAAATCTGGATAAAGCGGCGTTTTGTTCCCATGATAAAGTTTTCGTGTTTCTCGAACGAATTTTACGATGGTTCGAAACGATAGAAACGATAACCTAAGCAATCCAAATATAACATTACCTCCAATTGAGGCCCTATATTCAGTTACATAAAATATACTTTCAATTTACGGCGACTGAACATTAAGATCGGAAAGAACTTTTATTATGATATTCACGGCGTTTAATCGTTACTGGGATCCTACATATTACCGGACAAAATATGATGTTTTATTGCTGTAACTTTTATTTAAAATAATAAAAAAGAATGGAATTTTACCCAAATAATTTTGGGTTCTTAATACAAGTAAACATTACTTTAACAATCATGAAATTAAACATTTGACCGTAGAAATGTGTCTTTAAAGTAGGGCATTATAAGAGAGAAAAAATCGTGTAGACAGCTCAATTTACCGGACATTGGGTTTCAAAATTTTTGAAGTATTGAATTGAAATTAATCTTTAAATAATCAGCAAGGAAACTACGACTATTGAAAGGCAAGGTAAAGATATTGGAAAAAACCAGTATGTCAATAAAACAAGACACGGCAGCCATGCTTGTTACAAAGAAGCCAATATATGGGGTGTAATTGAAATTAACACTATAAACTCAATTAACGTATTGATTCTTCATGAATCTTAAACGTATGAAACATTTTGATATTCAAATGGAATTCTGTTCTTTGTCATACAGTTTCCTTTTGGTCATCATGTAGCATGTAACAAAAGCCATAAAATCTATTTAATTTACATCTCATGTAGAGTTTCCTCCCATGGGCGTAACCCGTTTCCTTGTACGTTTTTAGCTCGACTTTTTTTTTTGAAAAAAAAGTAGAGGTATTGTTATAGTCAGGTCGGCGCTCCCGTTGCCGTTGCCATTGCCGTTGCCGTCCGCAAACTTGTACCTGGATCATAACTTTTTTATTTCTTGGTGTATTGTCTTCATACTAGGCCACAACAACCCTTGGGACAAGACCTTTCAGTAGACCACACTAACCTTGACCTTCATCCATAAATGACCTTGACCTTTAAGGTTAAAAGTCCAATTTTTGCTTGTTCATGCTGTTATTGGCTGTAACTTTGTTATTTTTGAATGGATTGTCTTCAAACTTGAACATGATAATCTTTAAGGATATTCCTTAAAAATAACAAGCCAGACCTTGACCTTCACTCATAAATGACCTTGACTTTGATGGTCAAATTATTGAAATTTTCATTTTTTTGGCTTTTATTGGCTGTAACTTTGTTATTTTTGAATGGATTGTCTTGAAACTTGAACATAATAATCTTCAAAGATTACTGTTAAAAATATACTGAAAGACCTTGACCTTCACTCATTAATGACATTGTCTTTGAAGGTCAAATTATTGAAATTTTCATTGTTTTGGCGGTAACTGACTGTAACTTTGCTATTATTGAAGGGACACTCAGAGACGTCGACCTCTGCCACGAATTTTCCGTGAACGGACAGACGTCCTCGACAATTTGAGGGACAGGGAAGTGGTTGAACGGTACCGCCTCTCGCGGGAAGCAATTTTTGATTTGCATAATCTCATTAAAGATGATATAAGCTCATCTTCAAATAGAAGTTTTCCTGTGCCGCCTTTGACAAAGGTACTGTATGCCAATAAATATTTCGAACAATTGCATGATATTAGCTCTTCAATACTGTAGGGCGACAAATCTAGGTTGATATTTTCGGTGATTTTCCTATAGTTGTTTCCCTTGTATAATTTGTTTACATAGTTGACAACAACAACCAAAGTTCAAGGACGCTACAAATTCATTTAGTCTAGCGGCAAATAAGCAAGCCAAACTTGAAGGATTATATAGGGAAGTTGATAAGATATGTTTTTCTATCACATATTTTATAATGATAATATTGCTGTCAGCGTTTATTCATTAATAATTTAATAGAATAATCCGATGGAACTGTCAACATTTCGGATAGTTACTAGTGCCTGTAGTACAGCACTAATTTGTTGATGCACGATTCATTACACGCTCGATAAATACACTTTTTTTCTAAACAAGTTAAACTCCGTTGTCCATGGGTCTGTAGCTATCCAACTCACATTTTATTACCACCCTTGACTCCACTACTGCTACAGTGTTTGTGTCACAATTGACAAGTCGTCTTGTGAAAAATATCCTTTTATCTTAATATTTACAAACTCCCACTCCCTTTATAGTATATTTACCCTTTATAGTATATTTACCTCGTGATTCTCGACCTCCCTTTATAATTTTTTATAAATTTAATTATGTGTACAATTTGGATTGACAGTACCCCCGACCCTTAGACACTTCATCTTAAGTTATTTTTCGCAGACACTTTAGCCTACCACTTATTTTATGAAATATTTCATTATCTGGTTGAGATACTACACCCCTTCCACCCAAACTTGTTTTGTGCTTTTCAAATGAAGATGGGATGTAAACAATGGTTTGAAGATGAGATGTAAACAATGGTGATTGTTTTAAAATATTTTTATTATATTATCAATACATGTATGTACACAAATGTACAATGTATAGACTTACAGTAATGAAATAAAAGTATTGTTTTCTTCAAACAAGATATAGCAAATAGAAATGGTCACGATATATTTCTTTCTAAAATTTATTATAACATTATAATTTCAGTGACAGTTTGACTGACAAAATAACTTACTTTACGTCTGTTAATTTAAATGGGGCTCGAGTTGAATTGTCAGGGGTGAAGTGTCTTGTACAATCCCCCCCCCCACCACCCCCCCAGAAAAAAAATATGTTATTCTTGTCTTTCACCGTTTTGTGAAAAAAATCCACTACATATAAGCGAAACATATAAATGGAAACATATAAGTGCAAATTCATAAATATTATACAGAACACTGTATCATTAACTTGAGATAAATGCAAATACAATGAAACTTATTCCTAATTATAAATTTTGAAGATTTTGTTACACAAAATCGGGTTTTATTTTATCTTTTTGTTTATATAACTCATTATGTATGTGCAGCAAATAGGCCCCATATAAGTTTAAAAAAAACTTGAAAACCCTCCTGCCATAGGTACATGTGCTGTTTCCCACAAAAGAGATGCAAAGCCAGGCACAATTGAAAATAACAAAAATAAGTTTCACTACAATGAAAAATAAATACATTTTTACAGTAAAATACGGAAAATAAAAAAGTACCCATTTTATTTCTTCAATATTTCATAATATTTCATTTATAAGTTAATAATTGGAAGGTAGCTTAAAAATCAATTGCATCTTGTAGATTATGGCCTAACCAGTTACACAATATTAATGAAATTTGTGGGTTTTTTTAGTTTTAGAACTGCCCTGTATCATCTAGCTGCAATTGTCATAAATTTCGTTTGTATTTAATGAAAATATGCAAGGCATCAGCATTTGGTGTAGAATTTTATACAATATAATAATTTGTTGTATCAGCTGACACATATTACCACAATTCTCATAATATGCAGTACTTATGTGTTTATAAGTTTTGTTCAGTGTATATATCTTACAAGAAAACTTTACACATTGCTCACTATTCACTATTAAACAGAATGTGACATCATTTGTTTATTTTCAGCTTCTGGTCACTTTGAGATACTTGGCAAAGGGAGATTTTTTCAGTGAGACTGGGGATCTACATGGAGTTAGTAGGAGTTCAGTGAGCAGACATGTATGGCAAGTAAGCACAAATTATGTCTAATCAGTTGCCCTGATAATTATTGATAATGTTGATTTATTTGTATGATTAACTACTATCAATTACCAAATGAATTAATTGAATTTTTGAGTCATCATTTTGAAGGGTGCTGTCCATCTATACTGGATGTTGGCACAACATTTTTTCTTAAAATGGTATGCACAATGTTTTTGCAACAGTATATATAACCTATCAAATAGCAAAATGTTTTTTCACATTCAAAGTGAAAACTGAATCTGCAAGATAAAATTTTAAAATCACAAAAGGTATTACTTTGAAATTTTATGAATAACTTTATTATTATATTACTGAGGCCAATGACTCATATATATACATTTTTGACTGACATGTTAATTTGTGAACTAAGAAAAACCTGGATAACTTATGTAAGTAACATAATTTTCAAGACCTGAAGGTGCATGTATATTTACTTTAAATGTAATTAATTGCTTAATTTTGCAGGTTGTGAATTCAATCAATGAAAGACTGGAAAACATAAAGTTCCCAACTTCATCAGCAGATATATCAAATGTGAAGAGAGGATTTTACAAGGTGGCAGGTTTGCCTAATTGTGTTGGTGCTGTGGATGGGACTTTGATCCCAATCATAGCACCAGCAGGATTAGAGGAACCTGCCTTTGTTTGTAGAAAGGGATACCATGCCCTGAATGTCCAAGCTGTTGTCGACCATAACATGAGGTAACCAATTTGTAATAGATTTCTTTTTCTTCCGTATTTGCAATGAAAATTATTTAATTTATTTAAACATTTACAATTCTTTTGACTGAATGGTTATCAGAAAGAATAGGTATTAACATCTACTTTTTCAAATGCTGTAAACTGTCTTATACTTAAATTATTATTTTTGATTAGTAAAATATTCTCTTTATCTGCCTTTATTAGAATTATTCACTTCACTATCTTATGAACTTTTGTTTGTTTGTTTGATTTGGGTTTTACCTCACACCAACACTATATAGGTCAATTGGCGACGTTTCAGCTTTACTGGTGGAGGAAGAAGACCTCATGTGCCTCTCCGTGCATTTTTTTCAGGCACGAACGGGCACCTGAGTAGAACCACCGACGTTCCGTAAGCTAGCTGGATAGCTTCCTCACATGAAAGAATCCAAAGTCCCTGTTGGGATTCGAACCCACAGCGGTGAGGGGCAAGTGGACCGTAACCACTCGGCCACGGACGCCCCAATCTTATGAACTAAATTTTGGATAGAAGTAATGTAAAACAATTACATTTTTTTATAGGTTCACCGATGTTGTTGCTCGCTGGCCTGGGTCCACACATGATGCCACTATCTTTCATATGTGCGGTCTCAGGCAGCATTTAGAAGATAACAATCTGGGTTGGTTATTAGGGGATTCTGGTTATCCTCTTCGCCCTCATTTGATGACTCCAAAGGTATTGACAACATTTATAACTGATAATTTCGCCAAAGCTATTTTTGCTCTGGAAAAAACTGAGGGAGTGGATAGTTTGAAATTCTCTTTGCTAGTTATTAGTACAGACTTGAATTAGTTTTCACCTCATGTTGCCCCTATTAATGACAGCTATTCCAAACACAAAAAAACAACAACAACATCTTGTAACATATAAATCTTCATTTTTTTGCCATCATAAATTTATAGCATAAAAACAATAACAATATCATGAAACATATTAATCTTCATTTTTTCCATCATAAATTTATAGCATAAAAACAATAACAATGTCTTGTAACATATTAATCTTCATTTTTTTGCCATCATAAATTTATAGCATAAAAACAATAACAATATCATGTAACATATTAATCTTCATTTTTTCCATCATAAATTTATAGCATAAAAACAATAACAACATCTTGTAACATATTAATCTTCATTTTTTTGCCATCATAAATTTATAGCATAAAAACAATAACAATATCATGTAACATATTAATCTTCATTTTTTCCATCATAAATTTATATCATAAAAACAATAACAATGTCTTGTAACATATTAATCTTCATTTTTTCCATCATAAATGTATAGCATAAAACAACAACAATAAACAAGAAAGAATTTGGTGAATACAAACAAATAATAGAATAATGTTCAAGTGCTTGGCTGGCTATCAAGATTTTAATCAGTTTGTATAATCATGGCATTTGAAATTTCTATATATCATATTAAACAGGAACATACTTTATTTGAGATTTGGTTTTCATATTAAAGCTTGTTGTCATAGAAAGGACTGATTGTGAAATATTTGTGTTAGTTTATACAGTTATTGAAATTTATTATTTCAATTTAAGATCAACCCTGGATCAGTTAAGGAGGAGAGGTACAACAAAGCTCATAGCCAGACAAGAATGGTGGTGGAAAGAGCATTTGGAATGTTGAAGTCAAGATTTAGGTATTTTGCCATGCAATGCACTTGAATGTATGATACTAAGTTTTATAACATGTTACATAATTGGATGACACCAATTTTGAAAGACTCAACTATGTTTATTATTTACCATTTTACATAGAAATAAACTTTAATACTGCATGTCTGTAAAGTTGTTTTCCATCGGATGATTTGATACAAATCATATAAAGACTTCTGTAAGTTTACAAAGTAATTTTCAGTTTCAATAAAATAAAGGTTATTTGCTGTTTTATTATTTGTTTGCACCAACAGTTTCTGTTATACATATGTACATACATGCTACTGTTTTTATAGGGACCATAAAAATGGAAACCCTTCAAAATTTGTACCACAATATATTACGAATATATTATAACTTAGAACGTAAAGGAATTATAAATTGATCATTTATCAGTGATCTTCTGAAACTCATTCATTAAGATCAGTGCGACTCATTTTTTATAATTCATAATGATTCTTAATTTTTTTCAGGTGTTTACACAAAACAGGAGGTTGTCTGCCCTTCACACCAGAGAAGTCTGCCAGAATTGTCAGTGTCTGCTGTAAGCTTCACAATGTTTGTTTGGAAAGAAACATTCCTTTAATAGGAGATATATTGATTGATGACACTTTGATTAATGATGATGTAGTTACAATATCTCAGAGTATTCAAACTGGAATTAATGCCAGGGCTACCCTAATTGATCTTTTTTAAGTTTTAGCCTGACCTTTTTTTTATTGAAAAAAAATTAGAGGTATTATTACAGTCATGTTGGCGTTTCTGCTGCTGTCCACAAACTTTAACATTGATCATAACTTTATTTATGTTATATAAATATAAATGGTGATTGTTTCGTCTGCTCTGTAACTTCCAAATACATGAAAGTTTCAATTTCTATTTAAAAATTTAAAGTCACCATAGATGGACAATGTGTTTTGAACAAGACACAGGTTTCTTTGTCTATCTTCAAGTTCACTGCTGGGGTTCGACCTTTGTCAATTTTTACCACCACACTTACCATGTAATAGGTGGTTTATAAATAGAGGATATTGAATGAGTGTAAGTTCAATACTGAATTTATTGCATGAGTTGAATAAAATTTTATTATGCGAGACTCTGGCGAGCATATTATTTTATTCAACAAGTGCAATAATTTCAGTGATGAACATTACACGAATTAAATATTCTATTTATCACATACCCAAATTTAATTAACAAAATGTAGCTGTTTCTTTTTGTTATAAAATTAATTAAATTCAGCTTTAAAGATTTGTTTAAACCATTTCTAAAAAGTTAAAAGTTGAGCATTGCGCCTGTCCAACGGTGGTTCTTGTTGAAATGTGTTTTATATAGTTTACATAATATTGCCAGGTTATATGACTGTGCTATCCATGTTTAACATCTAAAGTTTGAATGAAATTATATCAAAAGTTTTGAAAGACTTGTCCTTAAAAAAATATGGTATTTGTCACTCATATAACAGCTCTGGATACTTTTTCTATTAACGTATTGATAGGAAAATACATACATAAGTTTAAAGTTAAGAATTTTCTAGCATTGTCAAATAATAATGTATATTTAACAATCGTGTAAGTTATTCTTAACATTTTACAAATTAAATTGGAATATATAAATAATAAGAGAGTTACTAATTGGGTAACAAGTTACCTACATGTGTAAGACTTTATGTAACTAATTTCAAATGATGAATTCTAACATGACCTGAATGTTTCCTAATGAACTGTTGAACAAGAAAGCACCGAAAGTGTTTGTAAAAATGCAATCACTTCATTTAGACTACCATACTAGTTATAAAAATTTTGACAGGTTA
This sequence comes from Ruditapes philippinarum, assembly GCF_026571515.1. Lineage (NCBI taxonomy): Eukaryota > Metazoa > Mollusca > Bivalvia > Venerida > Veneridae > Ruditapes > Ruditapes philippinarum. The sequence goes on from NW_026859732.1 coordinate 98,824, forward strand.
TATGGCCCTATATAAATGGTTGTTTGAAAACATAACATGAGCCGCTAGGCGAGGGTTATATTTACAAACAAGCGTTCATATACAGCCATATAACCTGTCAGAAATATTTATAACAAATTTATAATACAGCAAGCATCATTTTTAGAGGAATAAAGCGAGATTTTTTTAAAAATCAACAGCAGCCGTGTATATAAAACTATATAAATGTTACGATTATCCAATGAAAAGCGACATTACAAACATGCAGTATTATAAATGTTATGTAATCACTAAATGTGACACGTGGGAAAAAGTAAAGAAACAAAAATTTAGCTTGATTTAAGGTATAGCACCATGTTTAAGTTAATGTCATGTTAGAATCAAAATAATATATCCCAATCAGTGATTTTATTGCTTTATAAAATCACTGTTTGATGTCCGGATGTGCAGCATGTTATTACAAGAGCTGTGCCTTCTTTATATAATCTCTGGCATCCGAAATCAAATCAATAATTTTAATTTAGCTGTAAAATCACTGCTTGGAATATATCATTTCTTTAGTTCACTATATTTATTTAATTTCCACTGTCCTTCCTAAGTATATGATTTTATGACTGCATTTTGTATTTGGAAAATGTATAGTTTGATTTATTTCATGCTTTCCAGTGTTTTATTGTAATATATCAGATGATTATATTCCGATAAACCACTAGTGAAATTTATAAAATATAATTTTCACTGTAGCCAGACTATATCTGAATGCAAATGAAAAAAAAAACATAACTAAATGGAATAACAGGCAGAAATAAATGCCGTCATACGTAAATTTGTTTCTTTAGGAAAAGAAAGTCGATGTCTTCATACATCATGTTAAAAAATGTAACAAAATTAGAGAAATTTAACAGAACTATATTTCAAAATTGATGACGTGACGTCATGATGTGATGACGTCACAAAGGAGAATGCGGGACGTTTCGCGGCAAAATCAGTAATAAGATACTTAAAATCACTTAAAAAGCATGAAATAAAAAGAAAATTTATTTGTTTTACATATAAGATTGAAATATATTTCATTCGTGAAAACCAGCTATAATATTTTCACTCGTGGCTACGCCACTGGTGAAAATATTGCATCTGGTGTTCACTCAGTGAATTTATATTTCAATCTTACATGCAAAACAAAAAAATATCCTCTATATTTAAAGTTCGATCAGGTTTTCAATGCTACTTTTGCATGCAATAATGTCAGTCAGACGCTTCAATTCGTTTGAAATTGCCCCAAGATTTTCATTTTGTTGTTTTTGCGTGTTGAGAATTTCTTCTAGAAATTTGCATTTCTTCCTTTCAATATCCAGAAGTTCTTGATATTTATCTGTAATTGAAATAACATATTGTAATGATTGTAAAAAAAAAATTCCAATTTTACTTTCTACTATATCCAGTTCCTTGATTCTCTGATTGTGACATTGTACTTAGGAAGCCATATTGAATTTCTTTTAAATTTAAGAAACATACATGGTACTTTTTGAAATTCCTTAAGTCATTTCTTTAATAAACCGGACATATATTCACAATAATACAATTTGCAAGATTTATTTCAAAATACAGTATTATTTCCATGAAAGTTTCCATTATATTTGATGTGTTTTACCTGTTAAAGGTACTCCACTGAGGTACGGCCGAATGTCACAAAAAAAGTAAAATTTCACGAACCGATATTTTTTTGTTACCTGCGAGTTAGGGACATTCAAACAGAATCAGTGATACATTGATATGTGTTCTTTGGATTGGCAAGTCGTTTGAAATACATATTTTCTCCAATTTTGTGGGAAAAGCGTTTAAACACCTGTTAGAAACGTATTGATTTCTAAGTACTTCAGATTTGTGAACGTTGTTAATGGCGTCAATATGTTACGCTACTTTACGCGACGTAAGATGTTTACGTCGACGTCATCATTTTTGTTTTGTTTTGTTATTGAGAATCTCGTCATTTTAAATCTGGAACTTGATGTATTGAGACAAGTCAAAATCGGTTTGTTTAATTTAACAAAATAATGCAATTGTTTTAAATGATAATTTACAGTAAGATTTAAATTTAAAGGTACAAAAGTTCTAATTAGATTTATTGTGTAATTCATATATAATTTATTGATGATGTGAATGTTTTTATGTTTATTATTTATTGCGAAGTACAAATTGTAAATGAATATTTCAGAGAATCGCTTATCAACGCTTATCAACGCTTATTGACGTTTATCAAGGAAATAAAAGTTAAAGGCGCATATTCGTTTTAGATTTATATTTGAAGTAGAACCCAAGTTCCCGAACAATTCTCGATTACTGCAATATGGAGGAAGTATCTACCGAAAATGGAACAGATCCTACGCATGAGGATTTTTTGGTAGTGTAAGCGTTCACAGTTCTTCGCAACTTGGAAAAATTGACGCGATTAAATACAAAGACTTAGAACTGAAAATGATATCACATAGAAACGGAGATGAGGTACAAATATTGTATGAACGTTGTTGAGCGTTTTGAATCATTTAAATCAGCACCATTTGTTATGCTTAGACGTATGCTGGACCGGATGTACGGAAAAACGCTTGAATTGAATTTATGAACTTGTAGTCAAATACTTTTTAGACGTGCAGGAAAGATTTTCACAGTGGAGAAATTCTGTGCAGAAAATACCTGATGATGATGTTTTAATCTACAGTTAGCAGTGCAAATTCCGTGTTCAAGGCAAAGTTGAAAAGTGCGAAAAAGCAAAACGTTTAATTGCAGAATTAAAATTTAAATCATTGGAGAAAAAAAACATGGATCGAATTAGCGCGAAAGGAACTCGAATTTAAACAGCAATTACTTGATCAATCAGGTCGTTCTTGAAGAAGCGCAGATAGAAGAATCCGTATGGCAAGAAAATTGTGTTTAAACGCGGATGAATCTTCAAAGCAGACGATATTAATCAATGAGTCTCCTAGTGAAACAAAATTCAAATAAACGTCATACAGGCAAAGATGGGATTTCAAATCCAGAAACTGATACATCAGCATGTTTTATTATCGATGATGGAATTAATATTATCATCCACAGATGTTGGGCGGTACAAGCGGATTTGATGCAGACGACATTGTTGAAACGCACTAACTCCCGTGCTGCACGTGATTGAGTAATACTGAATCGTACAAATTGTCAAATCGCACGCTAAAACGCAGTATCTGGTAACGAATTTATATACACAAGAAATTCCGACAGGTTAGTGAATCGGGGATTGATACAGCATTTCAAAAACTTGCTTTCGCGCTGCAAGGAGGGATTTAATTTACCAAAACCGGAACTATTTAACTTTCAGCGGAAAGCCAACGGAATATTGCAAGTTTATAAAGAACTTTGAAACTAATATAGAAAATAGAGTTTCTGATGACAGCCAACGGTTGAGCTATTTAATACAATACTGTTCACGGAGAAGCAAAAATTTGTATCGAAGACTGTGTGTTGTTAGAACCAAGTGAAGGATACAAAACGCGCACGCGAAATCTTATACTCTCGTTATGGAAACCGCACGTGATCACGAGGACATTACATTGAAAAACTTGTAGAAGGTCCCCAGTTATCAGCATCTGACATTAAAGGTATTTCTAATTCAAGCCATGGAAATGCAAAAAATGTGAAATCACGTTATCACAAACTAGGTTTCTCTTGATTGAAATAGATAACTCTCAAAATTTGAGACGTATAGTGAAGCGGTTTACCAATTGCATTTGAGAGTGAAATGGGTTGAGATCGCACACGTGATTAATGAGTTCTGGTAGAGAACCAAAGTTTTTCGATTTAGCGAGATTTGTAGATGAAAAGTCGCGAGTTGCTAAATTCCATGTACGGTATAGACATTGTCAAGGAGAACAGAACATTAAAAGTGGAACACACGACGACTTCCGGTCGATTTTATGCTGAAAAAACCATCAAAAGATATAAAACAACACTGACTACTCAGAGTAATACGGAAATGAAGAAGTACGAGCGAAAATGTAGATGTTGCCATGGTAACTGTACAGACTTATGTTCATGTGTGAAATTTAAGTCTATTGAATTTAAACGAACGGAACGACGTAGTTAAAAAGAACAAACTGTGCTTTTAATTGTTTGAAAGGAAATCATTCCTTTAATAACTGTAGAAAACCGAAAGTTATTGTACCGTCCGGATTGTAGAATTAAACACAATATTCTACTACATAGTTGGACTGATACACGGAAACGAGGCCTCAGTCACACAATCCTCGGTGAATTTGCGCAGCTGTTAAGAGTTCATTTGTGAAGAACTGTTTGGGTGTTGTGCCTGTGATTGTAAGAGGCGAAAACGGGATTCAGTGTCATACATACGCGCTGTTAGACGATGGTGCTGACAAAACACTATGTGACGAGAGACTGTTACAGAAGTTAAATGTTGATTTGTAAGCCAATTACGTTTCATATATCAAAACCGTGAACTCATCTAGCAGCACGAGTTATGGGCATGAAAGCGGACCTTTACAGTTATGGCTGTAAAACGGAACCGGAAGTGAGGAAGTCTCCCTCCGTAAGGTATGGTCGGTGAAGAAGCTACCGATATCTGCAAAAATCAGCGGCAATGCATTTAGACTACAAAACTTTTCCATACTTATCTGACATTGAAATTCCCCAAATTCCCAATACTGATGTAATGCTTCTTATTGGCACAGATTTCCCAGCAGCCCATATCCCCTTAGAAGTACGGTCAGGAGACAGTGACCAAACCATATGCAGTGCGTTCCCGCTAGGATGGGCGATTCGTGGCCCCTTGAAAGACGATACAGCTCCCAGTGCAGTAAATATCCACTTTGAACAGTCCCAGAGACATATTATTACAGCAACAATTAGAAAAGATGTGGAATACTGATTTCAACGACAGATTTGAACGAGAAAAATTCTATGTCCTTAGACGACAAAAGGCAATGAAAAATAATGGAATCTTCTCTTATTCATAAAAGACGGACACTACATGAATGGATTACCATGGAAAAACGAAACGGACAAATTGCCTAACAACATTTCACTCCTAAAGTGCGTCTATCCAACAACTAAGAAACAAATGTCAACGTTTGACCAGGGTTACAGAAAAATGTACACAACTACCTTGAACGAATATATAGAGAAAGGGGTTTTGCGAACTGAATTCACCCGGAATGGGGACGAAAATATTCACAAACGTATCTGGTACTTACCACAATCATCCAGTTACTAATGTAAACAAACCAGGGAAAGTCGCATTGTGTTTGATTGCGCGCGAAATATAAAGGCGTTTTCATCTTGAATAGCCAACTGCTTTTTCAAGGACCCCTGACCTAAATGAACAGTCTTATGGGCGTAGTAATTCGTTTTAGAAAAGAGAAAATAGCCCCTTGCCGCGATAAGAATCCATGTTTCATCAAGTGGGCGCAGTTACGGGATGAAAGAGCAATGTTTTACGTTTTCTATGGTGCCTGGTGGGGACTTAAACAAGAAACCGAAATGTTACGCATGTAAATTACACTTGTTTGGAGCGACATTCATCACCAAGTTGTGCGGCGTATGCCTTAAAAAGAGAACTGCAGTTGACAATGCTCGAAATATTTGAACCGGAAGTGGTTACTACAGTCCAGAGAATTTTTATGTTGAAGACTGTTTTGAAGTCTGTTGGAATCAGAACAAAAGGCAATAAATTTAGCAACTGATCTTTTCAAGTCAATTATATAAGTTAGGCGGTTTGACTGACTAAATGGTTAAAGTAAACAGCAGAGAAGTTTTTGAATGCTATGCCCAGAATGCCGAACGCGCGCCTTCTGTTGTAAATTTGAGTCTCGATGATACTTACCTTGTGAACCGCCTTTGGAGTATTTGGGGTGTAAATGAGATAAAATTTTTTTTTAAAGTAAAAAATTTGGGAAAAGAAGCCTTTTACAACGTGGAAATTTTTTCGGTAAGTTTTTATTTGACCCCCTTGACTTGTTTTCCACCTGTTACTCCAGGCCCCGGGTATAGTAAAAGTTTGTGCCAAAATTGAAATTGGTGGACGACAATACCACCAACATCAGTAAAGAATGGAAACATGGTTATCTACCTTATCTAGCTTTGAAAAAACTATCTGTGAATCGCTGGGACAGAAAGGGTTTGAACCCTCAAAAACCCGTTTACTTTTTCAGTGTGGCCGGAAGAGGAGGTGATGCGCTTATTGCGTTTTGTTGATGTACTGACAAGTACATTTCCCCGGGGGATAGGAAAATTTTATCTAGCACCCAAAAAAGCAGATGTCTATTCACGACTGGAGTTTATCTGGCGCTGTAGTAGGGTTGTAATTATTTGCAATGTTATTGAAGAAAATTAGATATGAATTTTTGACCAAGTTACCTTTTGGACCGACTCCATGATTTGTTCTATGGATATAAAATAATGTGTCAAGCGGTTGAAAGACGTTTGTTGGGGAATAGGCTCGCATAATTATGAAAAACTTCCCCAGAAGTGGCCATGTGCACACAAGTTCGAATCCCGCAGACATAGCTTCAGCAGGAATAAGTGCATACGATACTGAAAAACCTTCATTTATGGTTAAATGGCCAACGTTTCTTAAGCAAGAAATCTAAAAATGGACAAAAATCCCGTTCCGCCGGAAGTGCAGAAAATGATAAGAGGTCAAGAAGGAAGTCCTGATTAATAAAAACTTTGCAGCTGAATGTCTAGATAGCATTGGATAGATCGCTATTGTAGCTGGGCGAAACTAAAAGGAGTCGATGGTGTAAGATACAAGACTTCTGCAACATCGATACCTAAAAAAGTTAAAAAGGGAGATTTGGGACTTTCATTAAAAATCCAGAAGCAGAATAATAATGTTTTGTAAGAAAAAGATTTTCTAGTGAAATTAAAAAATTTACAAAAATTCTAAGCGTAAAAAAAGGGAAACGTATCGTTCATTTTAAACCTGTGATATATGATTGCCTATTCGGGTACAGGGTCACTTTAATCTCGCAAAACCCAGTAAAAATTCCCGTGATAATCCCCAAAAAAAATTTCTGAAAGATTATAAAAGAAATATCATAAATAATGGTCACGCCGGGGAAAACGCATTTACTAGCGCATCCCCTGGGAAAAAAAAGGGTATTTAGGGACCTAGTGCAGTAAAAAAATTTTAAAAATTTCATTATATGCAGCGAAAATACCTTGATGACTCAAAGTGGCCCCCTCTCCCGAAGAGACCCCCGATGAACTGTTCACGAATGTAGGGATTGATTATTTGGACCCCTTATTGTAAAGCAGAGGTACAATGTAAAAAGATAGGTTGTCTTTTCCGTGTTTCAAAATAGAGCAGTACATCTTGAAGTTTTCACAATTTGACAACTGATATTTTTCGCAGCATTTTTAGCGTTTTTCGGGTAAAAAAGGATATAAAAAGTGTACAGGTAAAAGGAAAAAATTTGTGAGGGTGATGTCATTTAAAAACTCGATTTAAGAATGGAACAATTCGAAAAAAAGGAAAATTTATGATGAAAAAAAATTAAAGTGGGCTTTTTAACCCCTCAAGCAATCCCGGGGAGGAGCATGGGAAGGGTGATTTTTTCTACGAGAAATTTTTAAATCTTAAACAAAGCAAAAATTTTTTTACAGAAGGCAGCTTCTTTTTTTTGAGAAGAACCAAAGGGTTCAACGTAGACCAATAACCTGTTATGAACACAATACTTGTTAGTCTTAAATCCAAAAATTTATTAAAGAAAACAACAAAAGTATTCCCAAAAGGAGTGTTTAAAAAATGAAGACAATTATGTAAAAACCCTTGGTGGAAACAAGAAAAAATTTTGGGTAATTATTTTGGGGAAAATGGGGCTGAAAAATACCGCCCCACAAGTGTTTTAAAAAGGAAGGAAAAATAAGATTTGGTGTTTTGGGGACTTTGTTAGTTTTTTGAGAGTTATAAAGGGGGGAAAAGGCCCTTAGGAATGTTACCCGATTTCGAGAAAACCGAGATGGGCATGTTGAAGGTGTTGTTTAAAAACAAAAACACGAATCAATGAAATCTATTACTAAATGTGTCTACTTAAAGTTCACCTGAGTCATATCATGTTTGCTTATTGACATTTTTAAAGTTTAAAGCTAAGCTTTAAAATTTACCATTCGAATATACATATTTTTAAGTTGGCAAAGGTCAATTTTGTCTCTTTTATTGTACATGTACTTATTATTGCGAATTTTGATGAAATTTAAGAGTAATTTCATGGCGAGGACTGTTAGAAACGTATTGATTTCTAAGTACTTCAGATTTGTGAACGTTGTTAATGGCGTCAATATGTTACGCTACTTTACGCGACGTAAGATGTTTTACGTCGACGTCATCATTTTTGTTTTGTTTTGTTATTGAGAATCTCGTCATTTTAAATCTGGAACTTGATGTATTGAGACAAGTCAAAATCGGTTTGTTTAATTTAACAAAATAATGCAATTGTTTTAAATGATAATTTACAGTAAGATTTAATTTAAAGGTACAAAAGTTCTAATTAGATTTATTGTGTAATTCATATATAATTTATTGATGATGTGAATGTTTTTATGTTTATTATTTATTGCGAAGTACAAATTGTAAATGAATATTTCAGAGAATCGCTTATCAACGCTTATCAACGCTTATTGACGTTTATCAAGGAAATAAAAGTTAAAGGCGCATACTCGTTTAGATTTATATTTGAAGTAGAACCCAAGTTCCCGAACAACACCTTTCAGTTTGCAAATCTGAATAAAAACAACGGTCACGTGATGATTCTCGGGATGACTAAAAAGCGAAACGGAGAATTTTTTGTGTATCGGCAGCAACGAAAGTGCGAAACCGGAATATACCAACAATCCATAAATTTAAAAGCAAATAATGGGTTTGTTTGTTAAATTTCTTGTTGTTCACATATGTTCTTGTGAGAAAAATCTTTCAAAAGCAATTTCAATATATTTAAAGCATTACATTGTTGTAATCATGTTTTTTTTCTGCATTACAATGATGAATTTAGCTAAACGTACAGTACGGAGTTCGAAACTGACATACACAAATTTTACAAATATTCTATGTTAATTTGAGAGCTTTCGTGTAATTATTAAATATTATGTATTAACTTTGTAATGGTTAAAATATCATGATATCTAGGCCAAGAAAATTTACTTTGTCGTTCAGGAAAAAAAAACTTCGTAATACCTTTTATACAACGAACATGAATTTGAGTATTGTAAGCATAAAAAATCACACGCACACACAGAATGTTATTCCAGAATTTTCTCTTTAACTCTGATCAAAGCACTGAAAGCACTGGCTAAATAGAGAATGAATCCGGCCTCATTATAGGACATTTAGGCTTCAACTTTATTAGATAATATTTCTAATGTATGTCTAGTGCACATAATTAAAATTCTTTAAGAAAAAATCGATCTCCTTTGCTAGATAGATCTGAAATTTAATATTTATCATTTTACATACATACTTGCATATTTATCCGCATTGGATGTAAACTTTGTTGATGAAAAGATTACTATGTTTTGATCTAGACATTCAAAACTATAGGTAATTGATACCTGTTTCATGCACATGGTAAACATTATCAAGAAGGTCGGAAAAGAGTTACAATCTGGCTCTATTAATATTATTATTATCATTATTGATTTAGCAGATATCCTGATAATTTTTTTCTTATTGGAAGGCCTCCGTACTAGTGATGGGTCAATTGAGCTGTGCTTTAATGTTACCAATATATTGAAAGCTTCCCGGTGGAAAAGAAATTGAGAGCGTTATAAGAGTAAAAAAGGAAAACTGGAATAAAGACAATCAAGGCGACGGCAACGTTCACATGACGCAGCCCCCGACATAGTCAAGCTTCCACAGCAGGGTTATTGCCGTGACTAGTGAAATAAACTTAAAACTGATTATATAGTTGTTGTTTTTTAAACCCTAACTTTCTTTCAAATTAAACGAAACAAACAAAATCATGATACAGCAAGACAAATGTGAAGGGCAGGTAAGTAAAAGTAACTTTAAGAATTCAGTAAGATATTATTAACCTCACCTCATACAACAACCATTGCTTAAACTATGTTTTATAATACTTCCAACTCCTAGACGGTAAAGGGCAATGCATATATAAACCATTGTTTTTACTCCTTATAGCCTATTTATCATGGCATACTCATTGTTAATAGTTTTGTAAATGTTTTGATAAAAAAGTCGGGTTCATTTCCCGACTATTTTGAAAACACGAGTGACTGGTTTCAAAAACTACAATGGCTAAATATTGATCGGATGCATTTCATTGCATAAATAAGTTAGGGAGAGAACGCTGCTTTTCTTTCTTTATAGCACGAAAACCTTTACTTTTCTCTACTTTTGTCTCTTCTTTCTTCCTGTTTTTCATTTTTGTTGTTTATTCTTTTTATTTACCACTTGAAAGCCTGAAATTAATGTTTTCATTGATAATTTAGCTGTGGTCCTGTTTTGCTTGGTCGTATGGGTGTTGTATTCATTGAATGTTACCATTCCTTTTTGTATTTCTGATCGAAGATTAGGAAATACAAAGCTAACATTCAATCTCTGACACAGCGGTTTCACGACAAAACTAACAACAAACAATTCTTAGAACACATGAAAACGACCGATTTAAAAGAAAGAAATATTTTCATTTTGTTATAAGTATCCAACAGATTACAACGCATTCAAAGTTTAAAAGTAGCTTTGGCTTATAGAATTGTCAATGAATGCACATTCACAAATTACGCGGATGAATATCATTTTAATCAATGAAAATGCTATTTTAAGCGATGTCGAGAGCTTTTTTCACAAATAAATCTGACTGTCGAGTAGTGGAATATATACATGTCGGACTGTTTTGGCGAGAAGATTTTTGTTAAATTATTTACATCAATGTTAAAGAACAGGTTTATCTTGAACAAAAAACCTCGAAATTAACCCGAAATGCAGTGAAAAATCTAAATTTAGTATTACTTGATTTTATTCAGGCATTGTTCGTATATCTTCTCCGTGGTGCAAGGGTAACGCGCTCGTTTAGTGTCTCCGGGGTTCAAATCCAATTCAAGGCAATTATTTTTTATAAAGTTTCTTTGTTAAGGAAATAGCCACGATATGCAAGGATAAAGTGTGGCTGTCATAAAAATGAACATAAATGATTTTTGATGCATCTCTAGTCATGCAAAATGTTTCAAACTCTGGTACCAAGCAAGAAGAATTATAGTACATAAAAATAAACTTATACAGGAAAATGATACAGTTGTACAGTGCGATTTATATTGCAAAGATCAGAAAATACCACAGAGCTTGCAGCCTTTTGATTTATCTTGTTTTTCGTATGTATTTCTGGAGATTAAATGGGTGGTTCTCGTAATACTTTAAGATTCATAAGATTGTGTATTAAAAGCCTTTGTAAATTGTTTCGGAAATACTGGATATCGTTTTGAAAATTTTAGAGCTACTTAAGTATTTTAAACACGTGAACGAAAAATTTCACAGTAACAGGAATTAAAATTAATTCCTAAGTATTTAGATTATAGTGATTATACCGTAATCAAACTTAAAGGTCTCCTAAGAAATGTTCTTTGGGATTAAAAATTAAGTGTAAGCACTAGAACATAAACCACCTGATTGCTTGCAAAATCTTTATCGGCAGGATAAATTGGTTCACAAAACATGATTTTTCACAGTCAAGATCAAATGAACAGACTGTCATTTTCTTCCTGTTACCGAATGATACGAACAGACTGTCATTTTCTTCCTGTTACCGAAAAAAACACACCAGGAAGATTTCAAGTAGAGGACACGTCACTGACAGAATGTTCTTAATATTTGAATAGAAAAGAATTTGCTAAAGCCAATTTATGAAAGAGAAATCGGGGATGCTACTTATTAAATTATTTGCCTATAAAAGAGGATTTATTTTACTCGTTTAGATTATTTTCAAAAACAAAAGTCTCAAAAAGCAAAGGTTAGCTGATATTTAGATGTAAACCGCGACATATAAAATTAATTTACCTGTGAAACTGGAGTGAAAATGTGATAGTTTATCCGTTTTTTCTTCAGTGCCTTCAGCACTTTGATCTTATCTGTAGTACAAGTAAACTATATCGTTTGCACCAAAAAATCATTAAATTCTAAACAAGTTTCTAATAGAATCATAAACATTTATTGTATCATAGTTTGAAGACTTTTCTGTTGAAAACGTGTCAGAGTTAAATCGAATTCATATACATGCACAGTGCATATACATGCACAGTGCGTAACTGGAGTGCAGGTAATAAATACCAACACTCCAGAGCATGCCCATTGATGTATTCATTCTTTTTTTTTTTTTTGGGGGGGGGGGTGCTTTTATGGAATAACGATAGAAATGCCACATTCAGAAGCTAGTTCATAGGTTTTTTTTCTGGGGTTTCATATTGTTACAATAGGAAACGTGCATTTAATTTTGCCTATGGTATGAATATGATGTAATTGTGTGTGGAACGTGTATGTACGATCCTATCAAGATAGCCTACGAAACGTCACTCATTACATACACAGATGCCCGTTTGTGCCAGAAACAATTTTGCAAAGGGGGCACCTGAGTTCTTTCTCCACCAGTAAAACTGAAGAGTCGCCAAAATGACCTACACAGTTTTGTGTGACGTAACCCCCACTCCATCCCAAATACAAACAATCAAATCAAATGAGACATGTCATTAACTGTATTTGATTTAAATACGTTATAGATAGCGTTACATACATTTATTAGTGTGATTACACTGTGCTCGTTTTAGTATAAATATCACCGATGCATTATGTTTGCCTTAGAATATTGAAATTGAAACTGAAATGTCAATAAAAATAATTGTACATGTATATAATATCTTTCCGTTTTGTCTAGAAAATGACCGCTTCGCTGTCGTTTGATTTTTCAAGACAACGAAATTGCTACCTTGATTATCTTTTATACAGTTTTTCTTCGTTATACTCAAGTTATATAAACATGATAGGTTAGAGAGTTGAGAAAAAATCAATAGACTTTTTTACCCCCGTTTACTCTGTTGTTCCAAAAATGCCCGTTGCGTATTTTAGTTATACCCGATGAATTGTGGGTAACTTCTGTACATGTCTGGGAAAACCAACTTTCATTTTTGCATCAAAAGCTAAGTGAATATGCATTTTCTAGCATAATTGTTGTTAGAGGGTTGGTTAAAGTGTAAGTTATTGTTATTTTAGTCATAATATTGTGATTTGTGGGGAAATTTGTATACATTTTTTTTGGACACCAAATTACCCGTCAGACCTCAGTGTAGCCCCTTTAATGAACAGCTGGAAATAATTTGTAATACATTTACCTAATGGTTCACTGACCGTCCGTTTTCTTTTTTCCTGGAAGTAAAATTTGAATGTTGTGAAAATTCATAATTGAATTTATTTCATGTCTTCAATTGAATTATATCATTTTTGCCTATTGTGAACATGTTATTTTGTTATTCAATTTTTTCAATGTATTTAGTAAGAAAATCACACAAAAATAATTAAATAGTTATAATTTTATCACATACCAGTACATTATGTAAGTATTATTTGTAAAAAAGACAGTCTATATTGTAATTTCCATACCTACAAGCTTATTCTGTAATGTTTTCAAATATTTAGTGTCATTTGAAATGACAAGTCATATAATCTTATCCTGAAAGTTATACACAGAAGTGTAGTATCAATGTTGCTGACTTGCAAAAGCTGTGCTGGTATATGATAAGAAAATCATTAATGTAATATTTCTTCATAATAAGGTAAGTATTTCCTCAACATTTGATTAACCCTTTACCTGCTGAATTATTGCGATAGACATCCAACCTTAAATTTCAGTACTTTCCATTCTCCATTTGTGGATATGAAAATTGAAAGACAGCCTGGCATATGTATAGAGCCTGGCCAGATTTGACAGCTGTGTATTTGACGTGGCTCTGTGTAGGTGGCAACATTCAAGCAGGTGAAAGGTTAATAAAATGGTTTGATATTCATTGTCATATACATTTGTAATATGATATCAAGCAATTCAGTATTGAAATATGTGCAATAAAATTTGAAATGTCCTTGAAAAGTGTCAGAGTTTTATTGATTCATAATTAGCAATCTGTAAATACTTTATTATGTTACACTAAAAAGGTTCATTAAGTGTCGGCAATTGCTTATAACTATGTTTTGTGAAAAGAGACTTAAGAGAGTAAATGATGTGCAATTAGCATAACAGATAATATTGTCTAGTTTTCATACATGGGACACAGACATTTTACTCCACATGAATATTATGATACATGTTCATAGAAAATATTATGCTTGAACATAGGTAAACATATAATTAGACTTACAGAGTTACTTGTATTAACAAGTGTAGCAGATGGTGCTGATTCTGCCAAATTACCACTACTTGAAGCATCAGCATCTCCATCATTTGTACAAGAAGCCTCTTGCACATTGCTCATGTTGCTGATAGAAGAAGACACTAAAGACAAATAAATTTTATTTGTGAAAATAAACAAAATTAAATGCTGTGAAAATTAGTTATATACTGAATGTCAAACAAAACTCATTTCTGTTTCAAAGTTAATGGTGTCTGATGAAATAACATTTTTATGCTATAGTTTTACCCATTAAATCCACAAATATATTTGCAACTATTCCATACTACTAAGCAGTATTGGATTTTTCAGCTGCCTAGGAACAAACAAGGCTTGGGTAGCAAATCCCAAACTTAAAATCATAAAACTGAGAATCAACATAATAGCATGAATACATAAACAAACTTTTGCAAAAAAATTTTAATTAAATAATTAAAAGAACTTGGACAAAGGAAAAAGTAATGACAACTGTCAACAAAACAAAACAGTAATCCAAACTGGGAATTGAACCCAGGCCTTCTGTCACAAAGTAACAGCTGTTCTACCACTAAACTATCTGGATGCAAACTTGTCTGTTGTAACAGTTATCAATTACATTTTTTCTGGATGAACATAAATTTATTGGAAAAACAATTGCCATAATTACTAAATTCCTATTTTTACAAATCATTATTATTAACTAATTCTGAAATGTTTATCATTACTTGTACTTCAAGAAACACATGTTTTTGGATTGAAATTTACTTACAGTTTTCCCTGAAGGTATCTACACCCGAAATACCAGCAACTGTACTCTCTCCAATCAACTGTAGAACCTAAAAGTTAACTTAAGATTGAAGTAAATCATAGTTTAGTTTTTTTTAAATCAATTTATCCCTTGAAACAAAATATAAAGAAACAAAAATTAGGATTTTTCAGAAAAAAAATTACATGATGACGATGATGTACAAAATTAATGTATTTTTGACACAAGTTGAAAACACATAGAATATATAACATATTTTTTTTGCAAGTGAAATTGGGATAAAGACAGATTTGTTTCAAATGCATGCTATTTGATTACCTTTTCTTCCAAACTGTCTGGATTAGCTGGAGGTGGCCCTCCTCCAGTCTTACTGGCAAACAGCCGACATTCTCTCTCCTTTTTTTTAATAGCCATTTTAAGGTCGGACCATTTTTTTTTAAGTTCATTTATGGTTCTGGTACAGGAACTCTGGCTGTTAACACTGAATTGACAGAAAAAAATATTTAAGATAACAATAGACAATGTTGAATGCAGGCCTCATTTTTTTTCGTCCTGGAATTTTTGTAATGATGTTTAGTACTTTTACATTTGTATAATTATATGACCTTTAACTTAATCACTTATTTCCATAAATTTCAACTACACATTGTACCTGTAGAAATTACTAGAAAGTAACATTCTGTGGACTTTTACTACAGTATCTTAACATTGACATTCAATAGTCGTAGTTTCCTTGCTAAATTTCAATTTAATTAGACTTCCAAAAAAATTGAAACACAATGTTCTATACATGTCCGGTAAATTGAGTTGTCTACACAATTTTTTTCATCTTTTAATGCCCTAATTTAAAGACACATGTCTATGGTCAAATGTTTGATTTTATGTTTGATAAAGGAATGTTTACTTATATTAAGAACCCACATATATTTGGGTAAAATTTCTTTCTTTTTTATTATTTTGAATAAATGTTACAGCGAAAAAACATCATATTTTGTCCGGTAATATGTAGGATCCCAGTATATGTAACGTTTTATAGATTATAAGTAACTGTAAGTCCTTCCCAGTACCAGAGTCTTTCTATTTGAAGGACGCTGCATGTACAAAGCACATAATTAAAGAAATAAAGATGTTTGACACTCATACGATTTTATTTTTTATAATTTCATCCTATATTTTTTTCCGTATTCTTTAATTAAAAATGGGCCAAATATATCCCGGAACAACCAATATTCAATCAGTTAAGTTGTTTTTAGCCAATAATAAATGGAAGGGGAAATTATGCTTTAAATTCATATTAGATATTAATGCATCTATCAACATTTATTCATTTTATGGTTGGTACATTTCCAATATGTCTTAATCTTTCTTAGAAAAACAATAAAAACAATATGACCCACTCAGGTCACTCCCAGGGAGTGAGTGATATTTTAACCTAAATTCAAACAGCAGGGTAATCACCACTAAAGAATTTGTGCAAGATGGGCTACTAAAAATTGTAGAAAATTTCATAACAGTCTTTTCAATAATTTTCAACAGTTTTTACAGGATTTTAAAAAACTTACACTAAATGTTATAACATATGTACAGTACAATATACGTGTTGAGTTGGTATAGGGCCGAGCTGACTCGGTGTGGCCGAGTACGTTTAAGGGCCGCCCGAGCTGACCCGGATTCGTTTCGGGATAGATCAATATAGAATCTACCAGACCTTACAGACTTGTTATAGTTTATGTCGATCAAGCCTTGTGCTTTGCCAAGAAGCACAAATATCAAGCGACGTTATATTTAAAAAAATTTAGGACGAGGCCAAATATAGATCTAGGCTCTGCTTACTTTACTTTCGACGGACCTACATCGTAACATGATAATTTACCTCTCCAAAATATCCTGCCAACAAGCCTCCTTAACTTGGGCAGTCAGTTCAATAGAAAATCTACTTTCTATTTCGCTGTGGTTATTGATGTAACCAGTCAACAACGCCTCCACCTCCCCCTTTGTCCAGTTTTCATTCCGCTTTTTGTCCGGGTGTTTATCCATTTTGATGTTTTGACAGACGACTTGTCAACATCCGGGAGCGCTTTTTTACCTCCTATTGAAAAGTCGGTTAACGTAAATTTTCAGTGTCGTAAAATTACGCTACGTTCTGTTTAGTGAAACGCAACTAACGTAAATTTACGTTTTGCGTAAGTCCAAATTTACGTAAATAGATACGCAAAACTTACGTTATGTTAGTGAAACGCTCGCCAGACCTTGTTGTTTATCAAACCCAAATTTGCTTGGGCTCTTTAATGACCTTGACCTTGAAGGTTAAATTACTGAATTTTCTCAGATTTGTGCATTAAATGACCATAATTATATATTTATTGGTGTGTGTGTGTGTGTGTGTCTATATATATATATATTTACAACAACAACAACTAGAATTGCGTCATTGTTTCTATTTATAGAATTGCGTCATTGTTTCTATTTATAGAATTGGGTCATTGTTTCTATTTATAGAATTGCGTCATTCTTTCTATTTTTAGAAATTGCATCATTCTTTCTATTTTTTAGAAATTGCGTCATTGTTTCTATTTTTAGAAATTGCGTCATTGTTGCTATTTTTAGAAATTGCGTCATTGTTTCTATTTTTAGAAATTGTGTCATTTTTTCTATTTTTAGAAATTGCGTCATTTTTTCTATTTTTAGCATCAATGTTGCTATTTTTAGAAATTGCGTCATTTTTTTCTATTTTTAGAAATTGCGTCAGCTATTCTATTTTTAGAAATTGCATCATTGTTGCTCTTTTTAGAAATTGCGTCATTGTTGCTATTTTCAGAAATTGCGTCATTGTTGCTATTTTTAGAAATTGCGTCATTTTTTCTATTTTAGAAATTGCGTCATTTGTTGCTATTTTTAGAAATTGCGTCATTGTTTCTATTTTTAGAAATTACGTCATTTTTTTCTATTTTTTGAAATTGCGTCATTTTTTCTATTTTAAGAAATTGCATCATTGTTGCTATTTTTAGAAATTGCGTCATTTTTTCTATTGCATCATTGTTGCTATTTTTAGAAATTGCGTCATTTTTTTCTATTTTTAGAAATTGCGTCAGCTTTTCTATTTTTAGAAATTGCATCATTGTTGCTATTTTTAGAAATTGCGTCATTTTTTCTATTTTAGAAATTGCATCATTGTTGCTATTTTTAGAAATTGCGTCATTTTTCTATTTTTAGAAATTGTTTCTATTCATATATATATACAAAATATATAAACAAAACTTATGTGACAAGACAGACCAACTAAATTTATAAAAAGGAAACATTAGGATATGTTCAAACCTTTCTATGTTTGCGTTTAGAAAAAGTAAAAAGTCGAGCGTTGCCCCCGCTCGGCGGTGGCTCTTGTTTAATTTGCATTTCTTTGTAAAAGACAACAACGAGATGTTGTTTGAACTAAATTTAAAATTTCTTTTTATCATTAAAATATGTTACGATTGTCTCCTGAGTTAACGTTGAGAAGAATCAAAAGTAAAACCTATCTAAAATAACCCATTCAGGGCCACAATATTCGGACATGCGCAGAACAGATTATTCCCCCGCATGACCAGGTCATGGAATAACCATTAAACAAAAGGGTATGTTAGTAAATAAAGAACTGAATCATCAATATCTGCCTGAGAGTGGTTTTTAACTAGGTTTTCCGAAGGAAAAAACTGGTTATTAGATTGAGGTATGTCGGCGGGCGGGCGGGCGTAAACAATTTCTTCTGTGCGCAACTCCTCCTACATTTCTCAACAGATTTTGACCAAACTTTCACAGAAGCTTTGTCATCAAGTGCCCTGGGGCATATTGTCGGGGATTTGCGATTGGATAATATTTGACCTAAATTATGGCCCTTTGTTTTTTTTCCTTATATAGAATATATAGTGAACAATTTCTTCTGTGCTGAACTTCTACATTTCTCAACGGATTTTGACCAAACTTTCACAGAAGCTTTGTTATCAAGTGCCCTGGCGCATATTGCCGGGGTTTTGTGATTGGAATATATTTGACCTAATTATGGCCCTTTGTTTTTTTCCTTATACAGAATATAGTGAACAATTTCTTTTGTGCTGAACTTCTCCTACATTTCTCAACGGATTTTGCTCAAACTTTCACAGAAGCTTTGTCATCAAGTGCCCTTGCACATATTGTCGGGGTTTTGTGATTGGATAATTTTTTACCTAATTATGGCCTTTGTTTTTTTTCCTTATACAGAATATATAGTGAACACTTCTTCTGTGGCAATTCCTCCTACATTATTCATGTTTTACATTGCACATAGTTACATTGTTTGTTGCTTGTATTTTTGTTTCAAATACAACATATTTATCAACAATGGTGATAATTGAAAACCTGGTTTCATGGCATTGCCATGTTTCTTGTGTTATTATTTACTTTGAAATAGAAAGTGTGTTTACGATTCAGACCGGATGATTTTTGAATCGAAACAAAAAATAAAGCCTTTTTTGACAGGAATAGATTTTGTCCGGTAAACTGATTGTCCGGTAAATATGTAGGACCCCAGTAACCATACAAAAAGGATTACACGCTTACAGTTAAACTACGTGTCCCCTTTCCAGCTTAACCTGAATAGAAAATCAGAGAAAAGTGATATTAGGACGTGATATTCATAACATAATTACATGAAAAGTGCAGACTGGGTCCTCCTTGCCGCTGGTTCTTGTGGCTGGGACGTGTTGGGGTTGCGTTCGTTGTACACCACCTTTACTTTTTGATCTTGTTTGAGTCTTACGTAAGGTATTATAAAAATTGCAGCATTCGTCACGACACTTGTACCCCAGTGCATGTGAGGACCTGTACGGGTAACTGACAAGAGCATTGATTGACTATTTATGTTTACTATTTATATTAAAATATTTTTTTGTGTTCTTAGATTTAATCACTCAATTCAAGGATTGATAAACTTACAATAATTATTACAATGTCCGGCGTGTTATGTCATGTAATGTGTTCATGTACCGTTAAACCTAAAACCTAAATAAACATTAACTAAAATATCACCGATGTTACGATAGATGAATCTGTGTGTATTGCAGGATTTGGTCCCTAGTGTTGATTTCAAGTATTCACTCGGCCAACGGCTATCATGGACATTTTACAGTACCGGCCTGGGACTTACAGAATAGGCTGTATGACTGGTTTTCCGTTTTTGTCCCGTTTTATAATTATATCCCGTTCTTAAGCATGTGTGTCCGTCCTGTTTAGTGTCGTACTGGGCTCCTTGCCGACGGTATGCGGTCATTGAATGCCTCCTTTCTTTATCTTGTTTCTCTTATATTGTACCTGTTTTTGCTAGGTTAGTTGATGATTAAAACCGGTGTGCTTTTGGTTGGGTTTTACGTCACACGAACATTGTAATGCTCAAACTTTACTGGTTGTGAATAACCAAATCTAGCTTTTCTTTGCATTACGTCAGTTATGATCTTACAAAAGTTCGTGATAGATAATCAATTCCAGAACTTTTTTGACTCATTTTCTTCCAAACCTTCGATCGACTACTTTACAGGTTTGATTCATTGTACGCCGCTTTTCCTTGATGATCTTGTTTGTCATATTTGATAATGTTATTTTAACATACAGAGTTCCCGTTATGTTTAAATGTGCCGTAAAACCCCCACAATCAACTTTGTACAAAATACTGAGATCCGCTTCCTTGATACATCTTTATTTTATGTTCTGAAATTCTTTTCCTAAATATCAGAAATTGAAAGGTATAAACATATAGGCTAGAACATAAATAATCTCTATTTGCGGATTATTACTACTGGACGTGTCAAGCAGACACTCGATGCGTCATCTAAGACAAATGTGGATAGGAAAACAACAAATACTCTTAAAATTGTATAAAAAAAAAAGAGATGGGAATTATCATGGGACCAATAGTGTATTACTTTTGATGTAAATTTAGAACAAATGATTCATATAAACTATGCAGATAAATTACTTAAGATTCAAAATTTAGTAACTTTTTGAAAGAGGAGAATTCTCACTCCTATAGGAAAAATCGAAGTATTCAGAACGCTTTTAATTTCAATTTCAAAATTCAAAATTCCCTCACGCCCCCTCTTTTTATAGATAAGCCCAACCGTCACCGCCATAGTACATGACAAATAAACTTAATATTGCTGGATCGTGTGGAGTTGCGTTCATTGAACGCCACATAATGAACGCCGCATTTCCTTGTTGATCTTGTTTATCATATTTTAATATTATGTTTGAAATGCTAAAATAAAAAAAAACTCTTATGGCCAAGGACTATTCAGTGGGAAGCCCCTAGCACCGGCTTGAGCGGTACTCAATTCTCAACACTTTTTAGTGTTGGCATCAATGATCCCGAAGGACCAGAAAATATAACAACACTGAAGTGAAGTACGGGCAAGTCACCGTCCAACATTTTCAATTATGTTGTGTTGGACTTTCTTTAGGGATTCTTATTTTCTCTATTTTAGCGTTCTCAGTCTTCAATTATGCGGGTAGTGAAGTACACAAACTGCTGATCAGAAACTTATATTTAATTTCTTGTTATCTATATAATATAGAAGGTTAATTTATTTAATGCATCCCCTCCCTTCCCCGGGTCTCCTGTCCCCTTCGATCATTTATTTGTTTTCTTTTAGTTCCTTATTAGTTACTAATAATTTATGATTTTGATGGTTGGCCAGCCCGTGATCTGCCTTGTGCCCTGACGTGTTTTTGTTTGGGGTCCATCTGGGCTCCTTGCCGCTGGCTCTTGTTACTGGGTCGGTGGGGGTTGCGTTCATTGAACGCCGCCTTTCCTTGTTGATCTTGTTTAAAATTTTTTTACTTCTCTTTCGCAAAGTCTTCCTTGTCTTCTAACTCGAGAAGAACCCCATATGTGGCGTCTATGCCATTCTGAAGGGCCAAAACCTTAGATGGATGATGTATTTCTAAACTCACGAGTAGCTTTATCACAACTTGTACAGACGTACAACCACTGATCTAGATCTTTATGGTGTTAGTGACGTCATAAAGATCGAATAATGTCGTCAACAGTTTCTTTTAATATGGCCTATATGTTTGCATTGGAGGCAAATGGGAGGCCTCGCACCACCAGTGACCAAACAAGAGTTCCCTCATTTAAATGCAATTAAATGTGGAAACTGTCGTCTCTGTATTTCTGACAGCTCTACCATAATGGTTCGAATGCCATTCTGTATTTTCGTGTTAGTAATAGAATAATTATCTTATTCGTGCTTCAGATCTAAGGTGTTGCCATATTCTCCAAAAGTTTCCATAATGCTGTCGGATGTTAAATAAGCTGACAGTAAATGTAACCGAAATTACACACCTCCTCTATTGTTTGTGACAGGTCTATATTTTTCGGATAGACCTGTTTAAACAAAAGTCCGTTTTGAGGTCTATATTTTGCACGTGCACAGGTCTGTTCTAGTCAGACAGACCCGGTCATAAAATACACGTGAAAAAATAGACCTGCAATTGCGCAGACAAATAAAACATGAAATGCAATCAAAAATTAAAAATTGAAATAAATTGTAAATGATTGTCATAATATTCCTGTCTTACAAAATCGGTGAATTCACTAAGCAATTATTCCAGCATCCCTATATCAAATCTTTGACTAAAAAATAATGGATAGCATTTCAAAGTTAGGACACATTTAACATTTATTTAATCGCCTCAAAGAAATAGTAATCTAAGTGGTTCTTCTGTCGTTAAGTTCACAAATATAACAAAATGGACGCTTCAAGTTCACATCTATGAAACTATATAGCAGTAATCACAGCATACTTATAACTTTATTAACATTTTAAAATCGTAATAAGTGATTTAGTATACGAATTTTATGATGTGTCGGTTCATGTATCTCACACTTGCCAACAATATACATATGTAAGTCTTTCGTGGTCTGATGGGTATCCGGACATTGCCCTTCGGACAGTTGCCCCCTAGGAAGTTTGCCCGCTTTTTGCATTGGCGGTCATTTGCCCACTCATATCTTTGGAAAGGACGGACATTTGCCCCCCCCCTCCTTGTTTTAAAAATGTTAAAATATTTTATTGTTTGTTTGCTACATGTACCAAACTTCATCGCCTATTGTCGAAATTTCATTGTGCTTAAAAACACAAAAAACTTTCGCGCAAATTTGTGAAGTTCAAAAAAGCATCTATATATAACTGAACTATAATGTTTCCATTGGCAAACAAAAAATCTATACACGAGATGACAAGTGACAACAGCAAAAAAGGGACAATCGTCCGGTGGGGGCAACTGTACGGTTGCAAATGTCCTAGAATCTGCATTGTCCGATACTATCAACATAACATTCATTCTATAACATACCTTCCATTACAGTTCACTTTATTATTGACAAATTGCACTTTTAGCTTTTATATTATTTTTATTATTTAAAAGGTAAAAGCAAAGTTAAATGCAATATATATATTGTATTTAAGCAAAACGTTGATAAAAGCTTACCTGTATATGAATAATATTTGTGCATTACATCAAATGCTTCGGACCAGCCATTGCCCAAGCCAATATAGTTTTACGGTGTGTAAGTTGGATATCGGCCTCGTACATCGATCTTTCTGTTTAGGAAAGACCTGGTCACGAATTTCATGAAACACCTCGAGCGCTACGCGCTCTTCGGTGTCACATGAAATTCGTGACCAGGTCTTTCCTAAACAAAAAGACCTCGTACTCGGTCGATATCCTATACATACACTATTTATTTGTCTAATGATACGTCATTTAATCTATAATTATCGAGTACATAAAAAAGGTTGGCTCTCGCGCCTTTTGAACATCATTTCATCTTTAATTATAGAGTACATAAAAAAGGTTGGCTCCCCGCCTTTTCAACATCATCCGTCTCTTTCAGCACTAAAAGAACCACATCACGAGCGTCTTTCCCTTGTTGAAAAACCAAAACTCTAGTAGAAAGAATGACCAACATTTTCATTAGGTTGACCACGTCCTGTTTTGATGTTTATTGAATCCACATTTATTCACACTTTCGACTTTACCTATATTGCTTTGACCCCTATATTGCTTTGTCTTTTATTGTGTTATTGCGCCGTAAAACTCGTAAATCTGTTGTTATTGTGTTACGCCGTAAACCAGAAAACAATGGTTTCTCTTTCTTAAATTTTGGTAATCAAGGAAAGGTGGTGCTCACTGAACGTAACAGCCACAAGTACCAGCGGCCAGGAGCCAACGCAAAGCACGAACATAATCAATTAATAGTATATAACAGGAAATAATAGTAACCGACAAGGAAATCAAATAAAATTGATTGATTTGAAGACTCACAAAGTAAAAGGCACATAAAAATAAGAATAAAGATCAACAAGGAAAAGGCAACGTTCATAGGACGCAGCCCCCGACACAATCACGTAGGGCACACAGAAGCACCAAATAAATAGAGAAATACAGAATCCCCAAAGAAAGCCCAACACGACAAAATTGAAAATGTTGCAGGCTCGGTTTGATTGAGCCCAATCATGGACGGTACTGTAATGTGCAAGTTACCGTCCACATCCCCTAGCACCGGCTTAAGCAGAATCCAAAATTTAAACACTAAAATGGTGAAATTTTGAATTTAAAAACATCCGCAAAACCTGGAGTGGACATAAGGGTGAAAAAAGTGGGGCAAAATTGACCATACTTCTTAGCAATTAGTCAATTCATAATAGTGCTTTAAGGTTAACAAGCCTGGGATTTGCACTAAAAGATGTGAGTAAAAAGGAAAAGATTGTTCGTTCGCGTCAATATCTACAAGTATATAAATTTGTTTGGTTTTACGGCCAACGGACACATTGGCAAATGATCTAAACAGAAAAGTTGAAAGTATTACTCGCTCGGTTTGATTGAGTCTGATCATTGACGGCACTGTCAAGTGCAAACTACCGTCCATCCCTCCTAGCGCTGGCTTAAGCAACATTCAACATGAAAATAGCATAATAATTTAACAACCAAATTGAAGATGTGAAAAATCGTAGTCCATTATGAATAACAGTAAGAAAGGAAAATACATAAAGGATCATTACTTATCCGTGGAGACACGTATACCGTCACCTGACCCACCCAGCACAGCGTGCTCAAACTTGACTCGTCGATCTTCAAAGGTGGATCCTCCGAGTCAAGGTCAAGCATGGAGTACGGATTGGTTATCTTAATACTAGACGGGGCATAAGTCGGTCTTCGCGTCTTTAAAGGAGGAAAGTGTTTCCTGAAAGAGTCGGATACCGCGTTGTATTGGCTTCTCTTGGTCCCTCTGCTAGTATCGGCGGATTCAATCTCATCGTTGTCATCACTATCATCGTCATCACAAACAACATCCTCACCCTCATCATGCATATCTTGCTCATCTCTCACGTTCTGTCGATTCTCTTCCTGTTCTTGCTGCTCTTTCTGCCCATGCCCTCTCGCTTTGGCTTCATTCATTTCTTTTACAGCATCTGAAATACTCTTTTGAATCTTATAGTATGACGGTTCTACATGGGTTTGACCACCACAGGTGTTCTTGTAGTGGCCAACTTGAAGACACTTCAGACATAAGGTTGGTCTCCCTTTGATAGTTAGGAGATCTTTGTTCCCACATTGAAATTTAAGAAGGGTATTTTTTTAACTGAACGAGCTTACAAATCTGGAAACAAAGTGATCCCTCGGAAGCATTAATCACAACAAAATTACATAAGAAGCCGCACCCCGGATTAAAAAAACTTGTTATTTTTATTAATACTCCCGTAGGAAACATCAAGCACTTTTCCATACGGTCTAAGAAAAGCTTTGACTATAGTTTTCGAAGCGTACACTGGCAGCCAGTGTACCCGAACGACTATGACTTGTTTTCCACAACAACCGTCCATGAACAGGCTCAATCAAACCGAGCCTGCAAAATTTTACAATTATTTTGCCGTGTTGGGCTTTCTTTAGGGATTCTGTTTTGCTCTATTTCGTATTTTTCTTTTATGACTCGGTCTTGCTGAAGACTTCAATTGGAGAAATGCTAGAAAATACAACACTTAAATCCCTGTCATTCATGCCTCTAGAGAACGTCTCAACTTCTGAAGAAGAACTCTTCGCCAACAAAAGGTCTTCTATAACGTCATTGATAGTGACGTTACCATAATAATTTGTTTTACAAAATCTAACATTAGAAGATTTTTAGAAATAAAATTGCCAGCAATTCTAAGACATAATGAGCCTTTAAAGGGACTCTATTGAGGTTTACATTGGGTTTACTTTTATATGTTTCTACATGATCTAAAGTGTTTTACTTATTTAACCTTTTGTAACCATGACAACTGTTAGAATTTCACTTGGCGGGGATTCATTTTATTTACACTGTCTCGTTTATAGGAACATGGTGGGGCTAAGAGCGAGGTTTGGTGGACCATTAACCGGTTTAAACTCCCCAGTAGTCATTATTATGCTGCTGACCGTTCCAAGGCGGCGCCCCACTGTGTTCCTCAGATGTATGTCTATGTTGTTTCATACTGTTTTGGTGACACTTTTGCTTGTGTCCCTTGTTGTTTTCACGTCTACGGTAAGTATCTTCCCCATTGCCTCTAGTTTTTATTTCTTTGATTACCCCCCCCCATTCCCCCGGTCGCCTGTCCCCTTCCCCTTTGTGGGTCTATTATTATTTTCTTTGTATTCCTAATCAGTTACAAATTATTTATCATTTAATGATTAACCTGTCCGTGCTTTGTCTTTGCCCTGTCCTGTTTTTGTTTGGGGTCCGCCTGGGCTCCTTGCCATTGGTTCTTGTTGCTGGGTCATATGGGGGTTGCGTTCATTGAACGCCGCCTTTCCTTGTTGATCTTGTATATCATATTTTAAAGCCTAAAACATAACATTAGAATTTCTTACATAAATGAACTCGGCGCTTTATACAGAAATATATGCAAAGATAGTTAAGAAATATACTTTAAAATAAATCGAAAATTGTAGTTTTATGCTTTTCTTAGCCTAATTTGAGTGAAAATCGTTTAAACGCTTTTCATTTTGGGTCATTTTTTTTACAATTTGAAAATTATTATGGAAAAACGAAGTGAGCGAATGATCTGAAAGTTTGCACAATGATTCGTGTTCTACACCTACATCAAATGGAACCTTTATCTGGAAAAAAAATATGTTCAGTCCCATCATGTCAAACAAACCAAAATTCTGGAAACAAAGTGATCCCTCGGAAGCATTAATCACAACAAAATAACATAAGAATTGCAGACTCGGTTTGATTGAGTCTGTACATGAGTGATAATGAATAAGTGCAACATCACTCACGCCCCCTAGCACCGGCTTGAGCGGTACTCAATTCTCAACACTTTATAGTGTTGGCATCAATGATCCCGAAGGAACAGAAAATATAACAACACTGAAGTGAAGTACGGGGCAACTTTTTACGGCTGCCACACGGCACTTGACACCTGCTGTTGTGAAGTACAAAATTCTGGAAACAAAGTGATCCCTCGGAAGCATTAATCACAACAAAATAACATAAGAATTGCAGACTCGAGTACGTTAAATTCCACGAGCTTGATTTCATGTTTCAATTAGACCGGGGTTAGCGCGAACGCCGAACCCCACACAAATAAATATCGTACCCAAGTTACCCACATGAGGGGTACTCACAGGCTCAACCCAACCGAAGTGCATAGGAAGAGTCTCTTCCTGGAAGCACTTTTTCCTTTTTCTTAAACTTATTCAGATTATATACAAATAAAAACTGTAAAGCAGAAGAACCTAATCTTTTAAAAGAGAAACTTAACAAATTTGATTATGTATACATATGAAATTCTATTAACAACACACGACGATCACCAGCGTGGTTGATGTCAGCAATGTCAAGCAATGCGTGCCATCGCTTGCATCAAACATGGATGGGATACCTTCAAAACAAAATATAATTCACTAAAACACATATCGCTTTCATGCATGCCTCAATCTACGCAAAGTCTTGCTGAGAGATCTTAAACACTCAAAATAAACATGAACACGAAATACAGAAATGATAGCAATGGGTAAATGTTTTTTGTTGAACGCCGCCTTTCCTTGATGATCTTGTTTATCATATTTTATATTGTCTGTATTATGTCACTGTATTATATTTATTTTATTTGATTCATTGTACAAATTACTCAATCAAGCACAATAATACTGGAAATCTAGTAGGAAAAGACGTGTGTATTTTATAGAGATACAAATAAGAGAAACCGGGTTTACAATGTGTATTAGTATTAATTATGTTAAAGTTTTTGGTGTTTTTTCCCAACAATAAGGTGAGAGACTCAGACGGGCCTCGGAGAATGACACCCCAGCCGACCGTCTCGAAGCCTGTGAAAATTAGCCGACCCGGGTAATCACCCCCGAACCCCGTCTGACAAAAACTTGATATATTTGAAATAAAAATCATTATGTAATTTTGAATAAGAAATAACTTTATCTTTAAAAAAGAAAGGTTAGGAGAACAAAATGTGATCCTTAAGCCGCAATATGAATTAAAAAACACACATACCTAAAAATATATAAAAAATACTTACGATGATGAAACAAGTATTTATATATATAATGAAGAAAATGATTGATATGAGGTAATGATCCCAAACTGGGTTACATACATAATGAAAGTGAGGGATAAGAGAATGATTTATGAAATAATGATCCTAGAGTGGGTTACATAGTAAATGATTTATATGAAATATACACCACGATCTCGAAGGAAGGAGTAAACAACACCAAAGAGACAAACGGCCATCATCCTGAAAAGAAAACAGCAGACAGAGTATACATTAAAAGTTATACGAAATTAGAATGATGAACTTAGAGATGAATGAGAAAAATATATAACTACATATGACAGACCAACTTTAGTATGCAAGCTGGGCTAATTTTAACAGAAAAAGATTTATCATACATTAAGATTTAATTTTTAACATAGAGATCTATAGAAGACATAACGTTGAAGGAAATAGCATTACTATTTAAGGTTACAAATCCATGTTGAGCCTAAACGTGAAAAACATTAAGTGAATTTAGTCGTTTATAATCTAAATATATTCTGTTTTTTTTATAAATGAAGAACTTTTCTAAAAGTGATCTTATCGGATATTTTTATTATGATGTTAAGCATTTAAACGAGTGGATCAAATTAAATACCTAGACAATGATAAAATTATTAAACATGTATATTTTATATAATTAGTTTACTATTTTTAAAGGGCTTAAAATAAGTACATTCAATGAATAAATGAGAGGTGGTTTCAATACCGTTACAAAAATAACATGATTGTTTCTTAGAAATGCGTTTACAAATAAAAAATAATCAACATATACGGCATCATGAACTAATCTATAACAAATATTCTTATGAATCCGGTATATTGCACTTAAGAAAATACTTGCGAAGACACTTTAAAGAATCTGGCGGCCTACCCTGTATGGTGAGCAGAGCTCTCCCGCCACATTGGAATTTCATGAGGTGAGGAATCATAAAATTGCTTTAGAATTTCATTCACCTCAAGCTTCACCAATTGAACGCCTGATTTAAAGTGGCGTTTCCCCACGTCTATGTTGCAAAAGGTAATGTATAGAGAACCTTGCCACAAGGACTAAGAAGAACCTCTACAACTGCATTAGAGGCGTAAAACGGGAGCCAATGCACTCTGACGTATACGATTTGCCTCCCATTGTTAATCTTCCGTATATATTTTTTATTGACTTTTAACAAATCATGTTTAATTAAACAGCCAATAGGTGAAGGAGAAGTGATGACGACACTCACCTTCTTGTCTCCCGATTTTTGAATGTAATGCCATAATATAATAATGAAACATAAAATTTAAGTCCCCTGACCCAGGTGACCATCCTAGACCCCGCCCGACTTCTCGGACTCGACCGAGGATTCATCAATCACCAAAGGTGAATCCGAATCCTCATCATCAAGTACCGAGAACGGGTTCGAAACCGATACACCGGGGGGAGTCTTGGATGGTCTCCTGGTTTTCAGTGGGAAAAATTCTTACGGAATGAGTCTTGCAACTCACCGCCTGCTGTGTCTTGTGTTCTTTTCGTCCCTCTAATCTCTTCAGGTTGTTGTTGTTGTTGTTGCTGTTCATCTTTCATTCCGCATCGTCATCATCATCACCATCATTATGCTCATCGTTCATCTCATCTCTCACATTCTCTTCCTACTCATGTTGTTCTCTAATCTGATCGTACTCTTCCCTCGCTTTGACCTCATTCATTTTCTTTCCGCGTCTGAAATGCTCTTTTTGAATTTTGTAAAAAGATGGCTCACCTTAGTTTGACCACTGCAGGAGTTCCTGTAGTGGCCAACTTGGAAGACATTTTTACCAAAGTGGCGGCCTGCCCTGTATGGTGAGCAGAGCTCTCCCCGCCACATTGAAATTTCATGAGGTGAGGAATCTTTTGTTTTTCAATCTCAATATCCTCCAGCTTCACTAATCGCGCGACTGATTTGAAGTGGTGTTTCCCAACGTCTAAATTACCAAAGGTAACGTCTAGTACCTTGCCGTACGGACTACGGAGAGCCTCTACAACATCATTTGAGGCATAGACCGGGCGCCAATGCACTCTCACGTACACAAGTTGCTTCCCATTGTTGATCATGCGAATAGATTTATTATTCACTTTGAATCAATCATTTTTTATCAAAAAGTCAAATGGCAAAGGAGAAGTGAAAACAACCTCCTTGTCTCCCATCCCTCGGGCGATTGTCTCCACTTGCTCAACGGGAATACTGTTGGAGCGAAGAATTTCAACCAAGTCGTTAACCGTCACCATACCGTAGTAATTGGAAATGCTTAACTTCACTGACCTCTTCATAACATCGATGTCGAAAAGGGCCTCAGCTAGAGGAGGGCACTCAACGATGGCTTGCATCCTAAAAAATATACTTTAAAGCAACGAATAATACGTTATCACGGTAGCTTTTGTCACGGGGGCTTTATAACCGCACTCGAATCTCAGTAAATGATCAAACTTGCTTCTCTCGATATCAGAAAACTCCATTTTAACAAGGCGCACTCTTGACTTGAAAGTTCCTGAGCCAACTTTGAGAATTGAGTACCGCTCAAGCCGGTGCTAGGGGGCGTGAGGGATGTTGCACTTATTCATTATCTCTCATGTACAGACTCAATCAAACCGAGTCTGCAATTCTTATGTAATTTTGTTGTGATTAATGCTTCCGAGGGATCACTTTGTTTCCAGAATTTTTTTCATCTGGTCATACTCTACGGATATAACCTTCCCAAACGGGCGGAAAATAGCATCAACGATAGAGTTAGGCGCAAAAAAACGGCAACCAATGCACTCTCTGATTAACAACCTGAAAATGTCCCTTTAGTAATAATATACGCTTTTGCTTGACAACTAGTGACTCTGCTGTATTTATATGTTTTAAAGAAGGAGAGGTAAATACTACACTAACCTCCTTGACTCCGTGAAAACAAGTCCACAGCACTCGGAGGGATTCCCAACTTTTGTAGGCATTCGACAGCATAGTTCATCATGACAATTCCGTACGCCGATGTATTCTGTAACTTCAGAGTTCTCATCAAAAAGACCGGAAACTAGAGCTGGGCAGTCAACTATAATGTCCATAGTTGAATAGGAAATATGATACCGCAAAAGTGACAGAGACTACGCTAGCTTCTGTACCAGTTTAGTATGCCTGAGCGCCCCGAAAATGAAACATTTTATTCCACTAAATTACAACAGTCTCCCGGGTAGCAGTTAATATATACTCTGCCAGGGCCCGAAACTTTCGCCTCTGAATTTCCGATAACTCCACCATAATGGTTCGAATTCCGTTTTTTATTTTGGTGTTATTGATAGAGTATCGGGTTCATGTTTCAGCTCTAATATATTACCATACTCCCCAAATATTTCCATTATGTTGTCTGAAGTTAAGATATGCCGGCAACCAATGCAATCGGAAATGAACTATCTGCTTATCCAGTGAGATAATATTTAATCGTATCTGCTTATCCAGTGAGATAATATTTAATCGTTTATGATCAATGGTATAAAAAGGTTGACTTCTCAACTTTTCCACATCTTCTCTCTCCTTCAACATTTAAAGTACCACATAACTGGTATCCTTTCCTATCTGTAACGCCACAACTCGAGTAGACGGAATATCTAGCATTTTTATCAAATTCACCACGTCCTGAATTGATGTAAAGCCGCTGCTCCATATCTTGATCGCATTTTTCACGTCATGCACATCAAAATAAGTCGTCTATAGCGACGGTTTTCCTACAACAATAGGCATTCTGAAAATATATCTTAACGAAAAAAGTTAGAAAAAAAGATACTGACAAGGTAGCTCCTGTACCAGGTAAGTATGCCTCAGCTCCGAAAATGAAACATTTTATTCCACTTATTTACAACAGTCTCCCGGGTAGCAGTTAAGATATAATCCGCCCCTGTGTGCACTTCTCACACCACGAGACAAACGCCGAATATCAGTAAAAAGGATCGCCAGTCATAGGCTCTATGTACTCTTTAAAACTATTATTTGACCGCTACAATAACGGTCATCTCACGCTCCTTTATAACTGAATTCCGAATTCGAGCTTCCAATTCGACGTACGGAAAACATATTCAGTACGTTGAACCGACATTTTTATTTTTTCGTAATGTCAGGCTGCACTTGTAGTGCAAGCGGCGACGTGACCACCATGGAGCTGACGCTACTGACGTTACGTCTTTTACGTCATTTCATGTACACGTTGACGTTCTAATACAATAAGGCTTGTCATATCCCGTGCCTCGTACCGTCCACGTCTTGCCTAGAAATAGTCAAAATTTCGCAACATGTACATAGCTTGTCCCGGTTGTATACTAGCTGGGAGAAATGTTTCCTCAATCATTTTTACTTAACTAAAATACAACAAAAAATACCAAATACACACTCTATCCCGCCTGTATTATCTCTGTCCGCGAATATTTCTGGTTTTCTTCTATATATTCGGGCATTTATCGCTCACATACAGTAATATGACAGACAGAAATCATCATGGGGAAAATTGAAAAAAAATAAGAAAAAAAATCAAAAGTACTGCACCCGTTATTCACCCATCCAAGTATTAACCGGTCTCGACGTTGCTTAACTTCGGTGATCGGACGAGAACCGGTGTTTTCAACGTGATATGGCCGTAGACATCAATATGCATTTCTTGACGGCTTATATACGAGAATTTCGCAGATACTATGATGGACTTCCGGTTTGCCTTTTAAAATTGTCGGACGTGTTCAAACATTTATACAGTATTATCCTTTCTGCTCATATATGGAACTATCCCTTATCTTTGTAGAATTATTTCCCGGCTAAGACAAAGTTCGCATATACATAATTATATACAGTGCATACTTTTCTCACCATGCATTAGTAAATACAAAGGTATTCCACATAAATGTTCACCCGTACGCACCAGCAATAGGCCAACTAACATGCTATTCCGTACGTCTTTCTGTCATTGACAACAGTCGAATAATCACTGATACGGTGTGCCAGTGCATTACGGATACCATTTGTTTGAAAAAAAAATGCTTTTTCTTAAAGGCACATTTTGCCCTCAAAGATCAATAGAATCTACTTTTTCACCTATACTTTGAACACTGTAACGATATACGAAACATTAGGAGATATTAAGATATAAAATTGCTAGCATCTCTAAGGCATAATGAGCCTTTAATTTCGCGAGCTTGATTTAATGTTTCAATTAGACAGTGGTTAGCGCGAACGCAGACCCCCACACAAATAAATTGCGTACCCGAGTTACCCACATTAGGGGTAATCGCAGGCTTCAACCCAACCGAAGTGCAATGGAAAGGTGTCTTCCTGGAATCACTGCCTGGCTGATCACGGTAGCTTCTGATCAAGTAAGTATGCCTCAACTCCGAGAATGAAACATGTTATTCCACTAAATTAAGGCATAATGGTAGCCTTCCTTGAATTGTAAGTAGAGCCTTTCCGCCACATTGAACTTTCATCAGGAGGGGTATCTTCTGTTTTTGTATTCCATTGACTTCCAATTTAACCAGGCGAACGCCTGACTTAAATTTTCGCTGCCCCACGTCAATATTACCATATGTGAACTTTTCCATAAGGTTTCAGAAGTGCTTCTTCCACCGCCGCGTTTGAGGCATAGACCGGAAGCCAGTGAACTCGTATATACCCGAATTGCCTCCCATTGTTGACTGACCTTATCGACTTGTTGTTGACTTTGAAATTTTCATTAACCAGAAGACGATTGATTGGGTTAGGTGAAGTAAATACAACACTGACCTCTTTATCCGCCATCCCTCGGGCAATTGTTTCAATTTCCTCGACAGCAATTTTGTACGTCTTCAGGATTTCCACCACATCGTTCACATAACGTGCCATAGTAGTTAGTATTAATAAACTTCACGGATCTTTCCATCACATCAACATCAAACAAAACATCAGCCAGAGCTCGAAATTCCACAACAAGTGGTGTTTAACATTATTGCGAATTGACCAAATTATATATCTAGAAATTGACAGAATGACTAAACATGTGTATTTAATATCGTTATTGATTTTAGGCAAATCTAAAAACCTTTTCACTGAATTTAATTTTGTTTTCACTTAAGGTGTTTAGTAAATATATAATTATGTTGTTAAGAGGTTTGAAGAAGGAACATTCAATAAATAAGTGAGAAACTGTTTCACTGCTTTTACAAAAATAACATGATTTTTTCCTAGATATATGTTTACAATATAAATAGTAATCAACATAAACAACGTCATGTACCAGTCTAAAACAAATATTCTTGTGGGCAGAATCAATTGCATTAGAAAAAAATATTTTTAAATATTTTTAAAATTTAGTTGTGGTTTAATCATATAGTCTGTATCTAACAGAAATATATATAAAAAAAACTTTAGACGGGAAACTATTAAACACAAAATCTGGAATTTTTTCAGTAAAATGTAAAAGAGCTTTTAAACACATGTTATAAAAAGGGGGACAGGATTCACTATGTGGAAAATTATTTTCATGCAAAGATTCGTTAAATTTTCTTAGATGTAACCCAATCCAGTATTTTGCAAAGTAAAACCACGGAGAAGATTTACAATGAACTATATCTTGTATATGTTTTAAAAGGAGATAATACCATCTTAATTTTATATTAGGAATGTTTAAACCGCCATCTTTAAAAGGTAGATATAATGTTTTTCTCGAAATAGGTTCGAAAGATGAATTCCATATAAATCTAAAAGAGGCTCTTTGAAAGAATAGTACTTTTACCTTTAAACGAACAACAATTTGAAGAAACAAGATTTTACACTCTAGAAAATTTAAGAAAACGATCATGCCATATTTTATCTATATCAATATTATACCCAAAGAATACCCTAATAATTTACAAATTTGAACCCAAGAAATGCCAAAAGGATGATCAGACCTATTTTTCCATTTACCTAAATATAAACCGTTTTATTTCCAATAATAATTTTGACCCTGAAACTTGCTGAAATAAATTAACTTCACGAAAAAATTCCTTCATTCACAAATAATCTGTAAGTATAGTTGTATTATCGTCTGCATATAAGACATCTTGACCTCGAACTTACCACCTGGAACGATTATACCTTGAATATTTGAATTGTCTTGAATTTTTTTTAGCAAAAGGTTCTAAACATAGGACATAAAGAAGAGGGGAAAGGGAACAACCTTGACGGACAGAACGTGAAAGAGAGAAGGGATCGGATATGTGATGATTGATGATGACACTTGATTGGATATCTTTATATAAAACTTTAATCCAATTTATAAAAGTAATACTAAAACCAAAAGACTGTAAAGTGTTGAATAAATATTCCCAAGAAACCCTATCGAAAGCTTTTTCTTGATCAAGATTGATAAAACACGCTTTTAAATTTTTTTGCTCTACATAATCGAAAATATTTCTTAATAAATGAACATTGTCAAAAATAGACCTACCTTTAATTGAACAAGTTTGAGATATACCTATTATATTTGGCAAAACATTGGACAATCTATTTGTTAAAATCTTAGATAGTACTTTTCGGTCAATATTTAAAAGAGAAATGGGGCGATAATTTTTCATCATTTCAGAATTATTTTTGTCTTTGCATATAAGAGTTATATAGGATAATTTTTGGGACTGAGACATTTCACCTTCATCATAACAAAGTTGAAAAATTTTGAGTAAAATATCACCAAATAAATGAAAAAACTTTATGTAAAATAACGAAGAGAGGCCATCAGATCCTGGAGATTTTGTATAATCCATTTCTTTTAAAGTATGTAAAATTTCAGATTTTTCTAAAGGTTTGCTAAGTGTAGAGTTACCTAAAGTACTAACTTGTGGCAAATTGTTTAAGAAATGAGAAGATAATTCAGAATTAACTGGTTCTTCAGTGTATAAATTTTTGTAAAAATACTTTAAACTTTCTAAAATATCTAATGATGAACTTTTAATTTCGTCATTATCATTAATTTTAAAAATCGTTTTGTCAGAACCTTTTAATTGTTCAAAATTACAAAAATATTTAGATGGATTTTCATTGCTATCAAATAACTGTGTTTTGCTTCTAATAATTTGACCTTTTGAATATCTTTTTTCTAAAAGTTTAAGTTTAGATAAAATCTCTTCTTTTTCGAGTAAATCAGTTGTGTTTTGATATTGAGATCTAAGTTTATTTATTTCTGAAAATGTTTCTTTATTTTTGTTTTTACTATAGTCTATACAAAAATCTTTAATTAATAATTTCATTTTATCCCACCACTCTAAAGTATAAGATTCAGTTCTTGAAATAATTTGCCAATAAAATTCGAAATTCTCTATAAAAGTTTCATCATCTAAAATACTGTTATTTAATTTCCAATATGATTTGCCAAAAGTTATTGATTCATTTAATTTAAGTTTAAGAAATACAAAATCATGATCAGAAAAATAACAAGGTAAAATGTCACACTTTAATATTAAGTCTTTAAAATGACGAGGTATATAAATTCGATCTAGTCTACAACCTATTAAATTATTTTTATTGTTATTACACCACGTGACTGATCTCTTATTAGGACGGATAGAACGAAAAGAATCTATAAGTTTAAATTTACTAATATTTTTGGAAAATATTTTAGAGCCATAAGAGCCACGTTGAAGATTACCACTGAAAATAACAAGTTTGTCACTGGACAGAGGAGACGTCCCCGGCCCCCACCAGCATCTCGGACTCGGCAGAGGACTCGCCAATCACAAGTGGTGAATCCGAGTCATCTAGGTCGAGCGCCGAGAAAGGATTTACATCCTCAAAACTGGGGGAGCCTTGGAAGGTCTCCTTGCAAAATGTTTTTTAAACGAATCTGTTATCTCACGATCATCTGAAGCTTCTTCTGTCCGTTTCCTCCCTCTTGTTTCATCTACATCAATTGGTTCTTGAACATGTTGTTCTTGTTGTTGTTCTTGCCGTTGTTTTTCTTGTTGATGTTCTTGTTGCTGTTGTTGTTCTAGTTCTTGTTGCAGTTGTTGTTGTTTTTTAACTGTGTCCTGACTTTCTTCTGCTATCTCAACTGTCTGCTGCGAATTTCTGAAATTACTTGGACAATTTTTCTTAATATGGCAAACATTTTTACAAAGCAGACATAAAGGTGGTCTGCCACCACCTGTAACAAGGCACAAATTACCACATATG
This sequence comes from Ruditapes philippinarum, assembly GCF_026571515.1. NCBI lineage: Eukaryota > Metazoa > Mollusca > Bivalvia > Venerida > Veneridae > Ruditapes > Ruditapes philippinarum. Next base: position 136,725 of record NW_026859732.1, read on the forward strand.
AATTCAATTAAATGAGGGAAATCAATGCGTTGAGATTCAGACACTTCAACGGTTAAGGTGCGAATCCCATTTGTAATACGTTAGTTATTTACCGGAAAGGCATTAGCCTCATTCCCAACATCAAGAACATTCCCAAACTCGCTGAAAATGGTTCAAATGCAGTCTGTCTTCAAATATGCAGGTAGCCAGTGAAGTCTAAAGTGAACGACATGCTTATCCAAGGAAACAATGTTTAATTTTTTGTTATCTATAATATAGAAGGGCTTGCTCCTTACCTTCTCTAGGTCTTCTTGATCTTCAAGGACAAGGAGCACCCCATCTCAAGCGTCCTTCCCTTTTTGTAGCGCTGTGACCTTCGAAGGGTGTATTTTTTAAAACTTGCCAGTAGCTTGATGACAATTTGAAGTGACGTGAATCCGCTGCTCCAAATCCTAATCGTGTTCTCGACGTCATGAGGATCAAAATAAGACGTCATCAACGCAGGTTTTTTTTAACAATGACCGGCATTCTGAAAATAAAAATCTAAACAAAACGTTAGAAAATTATACTAATTGTAATTGTATCCTCTGAGTCAAGGTCAAGCACGGTGAACGGATTTGTCTGCTCGATACTAAGCGGGGCCTGAGCCGGTCTAAGGGTTTTCAACGGAGGAAAATGTTTCCTAAAATAATCTGTTACCTCCTGATCTTGGCTTCCCTTTGTCCCTCTGCTTTTGTCAACTGATTCATTCATCTCATCGCTCTCATCATCATCATCACTACCATCATCGTTCTTGTCATCATCCATAATTTCTTCATCTTTCTTCTTTTTCTTAGCATCTTTATCTTTTCTTCTCTCTTCCTCTATAACCTGTAACTCTTCGTCTAATTTTTTTGACTTTCTTTCTGATTAGAATCTGTAAAATTCTTTCGAATCTCATAGTAGCTACCAGTGAAAATTTTTGGAACATTAGAACAATTCGATTTGTAGTGCCCAATTTGTAAGCATTTTAGGCATAGCGAGGGTCTGCCGGTTACTGTCATGAGAGCTTTGTTACCACACTCAAACCGTAGCAACTTATTTCTCTCTATCTCTGAAACCTCCATTTTCACCAGACGCACCCCTGACTTGAAGGTTCCGGAACCGACTTTTATTTGATTATATTCTACAGATTAACCTTTTCCGAAAGGTCGGAAAATATACCTCAACTATGGAGTTGGATGTAAAAACGGGAAGCCAGTGAAATCGTAGATTAATAACTTGGGAATTTCCCTTCAGCAGTAGAATACGTTTTTGTTTAACCACTAGTTGCTCAGTAGTATTTATTTCATTTAAGAAAGAAGGAAAGTTAAATACAACACTCACCTCCTTATCTCCTTGACCGCGTGAAAAAAACAATCCCACAGCATTGGGCGGGATTCCTAAAGTTTGCAGGCACTCCACAGCATCGTTCATTGTCACGATTCCGTAAGCCGAGGCATTTTGAAGTTTAAGGGTTCGCTTCAATACATCGTGATCGAATACGACAGAAATCAGAGCTGGACAAAAATCTGTAATGTCCATAGTTGAATAGGAAATATGATACCGCAAAATAACAGATACTACGGTACCTTCTGTACCAGGTAAGTACAATTTGAATATGCCTCCAAAAATGAAACATTTTATTTCACTAAATTACAACAGTCTCCCAGTTAGCAGTTCACATGGACTCCGCCCCTGTGTGCAATTCCAACACCACAGGCCAAACGCCCAAAATCAGTAAAAAGAATCGCCAGCTATAGGCTCTATGTATTCTTAAAACTAATATATGACCACTACAATAACCGTCATCTTCCGCTTCTTTTTTGAACTGAATTCCGAATTCGAGCTGCCATCCGACGTACGGAAAACATATTCAGTACGTTGAACCTACATTTTTATTAGCTTGTGATTCAAATCGCCTTTTCTTACCTTATTTCGTAATGTCAGGCTGCACTTATAGTGGAAGCGGCGACGTGACCACCATGGAGCTGATGCTACTGACGTTACGTCTTTTACGTCATTTCCTGTACACGTTGACGTTATTATATAATAAGGCTTGTGCCAGCATCATATCCCGTGCCTCGTTCCGTCCACTTCGTGCCTAGAAATAGTAAAAGTTTCGCAACATGTACATAGCTTGTTCCGGTTGTATACTAGCTGGGCGAAATGTTTCCTCAATAAGTTTTACTTAACAAAAATGCAACAAAAAGTAACAAATACACACACACTACACCGCCTGTATTATCTCTGTCCGCGAATATTTCTTGTTTTCTTCTATTTTTTCGGGCATTTATCGCTCACATACAGTAATATGACAGATAGAAATCATAAAACTTCATCTAACACGGGGAAAAAATTGAAAAAAAAAGAAAAATAAATCAAAAGTCTCCTGTACCCGCTATTCCCAGGCGGTCACCCATCACCCGGTGCACCCATCCAAGTACTAACCGGGCTCGACGTTGCTGAACTTCGGTGATCAGACGAGAACCGGTGTTTTCAACGTGATATGGCCGTAGACATTAGAATGTAATTCTTTACGGCTTATTTACGAGAACTTCGCTGATACTATGATGTTCTTCCGGTTTGCCCTTTTAATACCTGTTCAAACATTAATACAGTACTATCCCTTATGATCATATATGGAACTATCCCTTATTTTTGTAGAATTATTTCCCGGCCTAGACAAAATTCGCATATACATATATACAGTGCATACTTTTCTCACCATGCATTAGTAAATACCAACTGAAGATATTCCACATAAATGTACACCTGTGCGCACGAGCAACAGACCAATTAACATACGATTCCGTACGTCTGTCTGTCCTTGACAACGGTCGAATAATCACTGTCACGGTGTGCCAGTGCAGTACCGATAGCATTTGTTTGAGAATTTCTTTTTTTAAAGGCACAGTTTGACTCCAAATATAATAGAATATACTTTTTTCATTCAATACTTTGAAAACTGTAACGAGATACCAAACATTAGAAGATTTTGAGAAATAAAATTGCTAGCATGCATTTCTTAGGCATAATGAGCCTTTAATTCCGCGAGCTTGATTAGACAGGGGTTAGCGCGAACGCAGACCCCTACACAAATAAATTGCGTGCCCGAGTTACCCACATTAGGGGTAATCGCAGGCTTCAACCCAACCGAAGTGCAATGGAAGGGTCATTCCTGGAAGCACTTTTTTCTTTTTCATAAATTTATTCATTATATTTACAAGTAAATAGGTTTTAAAATAGAAACTTAACAATTCTAGTATACATATATAAACACTAACAATAAAGTAAATTACATAAATAACACACGTCGTTCTCATGCGTATTCAGTGTCCGTAGTTACAGGCTTTGCGAGTAACTTCGGACAACTTAACACGCATGAGAGACCTTAAACACTTGTATATTAAAGAAACACTTCACATAATTAACTTGAGAGTCCTATATCACACTGTTTATTTCACATATGATTTTTGTTTGAACAAAGACAATTATAAATTCATAAAAATGACGTGTGTATGAAATAATGTATGTAAATTAAATAAGAAACCGGATGTACAATATATATTAGTAAAGCATGAAAGATTAAGTTTTTTCTTGAATTTTATTCTAATAAAAATTTCATAATCATCACGTTTTAATTATCATTATGGAGTCGAATATATGTATACTTATAAATTTTGCGAATTTAGAGAACAAGGAATTATCTTAAAGGAAAACAAAGAAAATCTTAGAAGGAAATGAAGAATACTCCAATGTTCAAAAACACAAGACATGCAACTCCCAGATATCGCAACCTCAACAAATCGGGTGGGTAAGGCCCAAAATCCCGAGGTGGCGCGAAATAAGTCCAAGTCTCGAGCCACCTGTATGGTGTAAGACTCAGACGGACCCCGGTAAAAGGTACACCCAGCCAACCATCCGGAAGCCTGAGAAAAACAGTTGACTCGGTGTACCACCGCCGAGCCCTGTCCGACAAAACGTGATGTTAAAAAGGCAAATAATTATCATGAATTTGAAAAAGTGAAACTCTATCTTGTAAAGGAAAAGTTAGTGAAAAAAAATCTCCCAAAGCCTTCTTCATGTATAAGGAAAGAAACACATACCTGAAAATATAAAAGAAAAAACATCAGATGATTAAATTAAAATATATGATATACGAGGATGATTGAAAGGAGGCAATGGTCCTAAACTGGGTTACAATTACAGATGAAAATGAGTGAAATGGGTATATGAGTGAAATGAGGTAATGGCCCAGGAATGGGTTACATATACATATGCAAATGAGTTATATGGATTATATATACATAATTATTATAATTACAAAATATCAGGTATGTGTACGTATTTTGACATGGATATAAAGCTTAAATAGCAAGTCACAAAATATATAAACAATAAGTACAATATACAGACATATACATAGTTCCTTCCCCTTTCCAGGATGACACCACCGTCTCGAAGGAGTAAATAACACCAAAGAGACAAACCGCCATCATCCTGAAAAGAGAAGAAAACAACAACAGCAGACAGAGTATACACGAAATATTACACGAAATTAGAACAATGAAAAACTTGATGAGATTGATGAGAAAAAATATATAAATTGCAAAGACAGACTGACTTTAACATGCGAGCTGGGCCAATCTATCTTATGCAATTCAACAGAAAAAAATTGTATTCATCACAACATAAAAGTAATAATACATAAGGAAAAAGGAATGTTTCGGGAAAAACCGTATGAGACAGATCAGGCAAAAGTGTGCAAACTGGGCCGATCTGTCCCACACAGTCCCCCACCAACAAAATAAACAAAAATACTTTTAATACGAAAGTAATATGAAAGGCAAGAGACAAACCGACAATAGCATACAAACTCGGCCGATTCGTCCCCCACGATTCAAAAAGACAAGGAAAATGTTACGTCGACGATTGAATATCTATTCGGTCTCATCACGACGAAATGCGTAACGAAGATGATTTCTTTGTAATAACAAAAACAAAAAAGGGAAGTAACTTATGTGTACAAGTAACCGACATCAAAGTATAGTTTCTCTCCCTTTCCACGACGATGGGGTTAAAAGCACATCACGTAGATAACGGCCACCATCATGGAAAGAGAAAGAAAAGAACAAACAGCAGCAAACTTATAACTAAATTAAGTTTTATGATATAAAAATCAATGAAACACATTCTATTAAAAGACATCATTTTCATTCAAAGATGCGAAACCATGCTGAGCCCAAATATTTAAAAAGTGAAGGGAATTAAAACGTTTTTCATCTAAGTATATTCTTTCAAAACTTTCTTATTATGGTGTTTAACATTATTGCGAATTGACCAAATTATATATCTAGAAATTGATAAAATGACTGAACATGTGTATTTAATATCGTTATTAATTTAAGGTAAATCAAAAAATCTAAAAAACCTTTTCACTCAATTTCATTTTATTTTCACTTATTGTGTTTAGTAAATATATAATTAAGTTGTTAAGAGGTTTCAAAAAGGAACATTTGATAAATAAGTGAAAAACTGTTTCAATGCTTTTAAAAATATAACATGATTATTTCCTAGATATATGTTTACAATATAAATAGTAATCAACATAAACAACGTCGACGTCATGTACCAGTCTAAAACAAATATTTTTGTGGGGAGGATAAATTGCATTAGAAAAAATAATTGAAAAAACATTTTTAAAATTTAGTTGTGGAAATAGAATTTTGCATTTAATCATATAGCCTGTATCTAAGAGAATATATAAAAAACTTTAGATGGGTAACTATTAAACACAAAATCTGGATTTTTTTCAGTAAGATGTAAAAGAGCTTTTAAACACATGTTATAAAAAGGGGGACAAGATTCACTATGTGGAAAATTATTTTCATGCAAAGATTTATTAAACTTTTTTAATTGTAACCCAATCCAATATTTCGTAAAGTAATATCAAGGAGAAGAATGATTTGAAATAATATCTTGTAAATATTTTTAAAGGAAAGAATACCATCTTAGGAATGTTTAAACCGCCGTCTTTAAAAGGTAGATATAATGCTTTTCTCGAAAAAGGTTCGAAAGATGAATTCCATATAAATCTAAAAGGGGCTCTTTGAAACAAAACTAAATAATGATCTGGAATAATATCTGCCGTAATATAATAAATAAATTTTGAAAAAGCTAACGAATTTAGAATTGTACTTTTACCTTTAAATGAAAAAACAATTTGATGACACAAGATTTAATACTCTAGAAAATTAAAGAAAACGATCGTGCCATATTTTATCGAAATCAATATTATACCCAAAAAAATAACCCAATAGTTTACAATTTTGAACCCAAGAAATGCCAAAAGGATGGTCAGACCGAATTTTCCACTTACCTTAATATAACCCGTTTGATTTCCTATAATTGATTTTTGACCCAGAGACTTGTTGAAATAAGTTTACTTCGTGAAAAAATTCCTTCATTGATAAATTTTCTGTAAGTATAGTTGTGTTATCATCGGCATATAATAACATTTTGACCCCGAACTTACCACCAGGAGAAATTATACCCTTTAATATTTGGATTATCTTGAACTTTTTTAGCAAATGGTTCTAAACATAAAACATATAAAAGAGGAGAAAGAGAACAGCCTTGACGAACAGAACGCGAAAGAGAGAAAGGATCTGATATATGGTGATTAATAATTACACTAGACTGAATATTTTTATATAAAACTTTAATCCAATTAATAAAATTAATGTTAGACCCAATAGAATGTAAAGTATTAAATAAACATTCCCATGAAACCCTATCAAAAGCTTTTTCCTGATCCAAATTAATAAAACATGCTTCTAAGTTTTTTTGTTCTACATAATCAAAAATATTTCTAAGTAAATGTATATTATCGAAAATAGATCTACCTTTTATAGAACAGGTCTGAGATATACCTATAATATTTGGTAAGACATTAGATAACCTATTTGTTAATATTTTAGATAAAACTTTACGGTCAATATTTAAGAGAGATATAGGACGATAATTTTTCATTAATTTTGAATTATTTTTATCTTTACAGATCAACGATATATAAGACAACTTTTGGGAAGCTGACATTTCACCGGATTCGTAACAAATTTGAAAAACTTTTAATAGAACATCACCACCTAATGTAAAATAAAAAAGAAAGACCGTCACTACCAGGAGATTTTGTATAATCCATTTGTTTAAGGGAATTTAAAATTTCAGATTTATTTATTGAACTACTAAGAAGTAAATTATCAGATGAACTGACTTGTGGTTAATTATTTAAAAAATGTGAGGAAAGGTCTGAATTAACAGGTTCTTCTGTATATAATTTTTTATAAAAATTGCGAAAACTGTCTAAAATATCTAATGATGAAATCAATTAATTGAGTTTTGCTTCTAATAATTCTACCTTTTAAATATCTGTTTTCTAAAAGTTTAAGTTTGGTTAAAATCCCGTCTTTTTCGAGTAAATCAGTTGTATTTTGTTACTTCAGATCTTCTATATTTTTATTCACATTATCAATTATGTCTTTCAAAAGTTCTTCCTTCTCTTTTGCTACCCTTTTCATTGCATAACCCTGGCTAACAAATTCTATCCTTTGTGTTGTTTCTGCTTTTATAAAACATCACACTTTTTTGAATGAATGGCATTCTAACTCGCCTCGGTTCATTTCGGGTTCAGAATTGCTTCCACTTGGTGTTTTTTTAAGTAACCTCCACTTTATTTCTATTTTCACAAGTATCTTTCATACCATACTTGTCTGCACATTTAACCTCTTCATCTAAGTACATCTGTTAATGGTACATAATATACCCCTTTGTTACTAGCAAATTAATTCTTTGGTAAGTTTTGACACTCTTTTTTTCAAGTTTTCCATTAGTTTCTTTATTAATAGTAACCTACTGTTTCAATGAGGCCTCCATGACAGACAATAGGACATAACAACTTAAGAGGTTTTCGACGTTTCCTGCTTTTACTTAGAAAATATTGAATATGTGGTAAAAAAATATTATTGTTACCCTTTGGGAAGGCAAGCACTAAAAAAGTCGAGCGCGCTGTCCTTCTGACAGCTCTTGTTGATACAACTTATCACCACTTGTTTTGAATTCTTGAATGTCATTTTCTAATCTTGCCTTCTTACATTTCAGTTCAGAAATTTCTTCCAGTTTGTGTTTTCTTTTAAGTAAGGCCTCTTGACTTTTTTCTTTTCTCTTTCACTTTCAAGATATCTTTCATATTTCTGTCTGGCACATTTAACCTCTTTCATTAAGTCATCTGTTAATGGTACATTTAATATACCCCCTACACTGTTAACATAGTCACAAATAATTCTTTGAGCAACCAAACTCTTTTCTTTCAAGTTTTCCACCTCTAGTTCTTTATTAATAGTAAACCCTCGTTCAAATGAGGCCTGCCCATGTGACAGTAATAGTAACATTTTAACAACTTTAAAGAGGTTTTCGTACTCCTTCCCTGACATTAAGTTACTGTAAAATATATCAAGTGACTGCTTGCTCTTGTCAAATTGAAGAAATATGTCTGTTCCCATTGCTGGGATATTATCCACAAAAGAACCAATCTGATATATTGTGATGTCACAATCACTTTCATCGAGTCTTGAACTGTCAAGCAATACTGTGAGTAACTTTGCAAAATTTTCTTAACACTGATCAGGCGCTTTTACCATTTTCACTGGGTTCAAACAAGACAGAAGACGTACTGTTGAATATGATATTGGAGCCTTTGACAACAGTTTTTTAACTAACTCCAAAAGACAATTTTTTTGCATCCATTTTCAACTCCTTTTTTTTACGTTCACTTACATTTGCTTCCTTGAGCGTTTTACTTGCAGAAAACCCAATATTAATGTCTTTGTAGTTTTTATGTAATTTTGAGTCTGTAACATCCATTTTTGACAATTTGTTATCAGACTTTTCAATCTTATCAGTGACAATGAATAATTTCATCAAAGTCCTCAACATATTTGACATATCATCCCCTAAAAAACTAATAATTGATCGATTTGTCTGATATATTGCTAAAAAGGGCTGTAACTGCAGTGCCACAAACTTGAAGAAATGAAGCTTGGGCAAAAGTAAAGTGTCTTTCATATGTTCTTTAACAACTTCAAATGATTTATTTCCTGGACTACTGACTTTTTTCCTCTACAGCCTTAAGATATTTTGCAATATGAACAATAATTTGCAGTACTCTGTCAACTACAGGCACGTTTTCTAACCACCTGTGCTGACAGAATTTCAAAGGCAATAATGAAGTTCCTGTAATTTCTGTGTAATCTTCCCTACGTGCTGGTGAATCCTTAAAGAGATAATAGATTGCAGCAAGAAAATCTCCCACTTTCCAGCCTGTGCTTAAAAATCCTGTTTTGAAGCTATTATGAACAACTTGAAGACCACATGATCCTATATTTATTAACTTTGTGCCATATTGAGAATGTATTTGGTCTTTAATTAGCCCAAAAAACTTCCAGTTAACATTGGGACCATCCATTCCAATTTGTGAATCTCTTTTTTGTCGAGCTTTCCAAGTGCTGACAGAAAATGACCAACCATATCATCACTCTTAGCATGACCTGTTAAAAACAAAAGAAACGTAATATTTTTTTTTCAAAAAGTATTTGTTGTAATCTGCAAAATGACTATATTTCTCAACTGTCAACAATGCTGTGTTACAGAACTAGCATTTAAATTACAGTGTTACTGCCTATGCTGACATTTGCATATTTTTAAATTGTGATTTGGTAAAATATAAATGAAACAGTTTGTAACATGAAAGAAATGTTATCATTACCAAGAAATTGTGAGCTGTAATAGCGTGATTCGATCTGATTAAGCTCCTCATTCCAGAATCTTATGATTATATCCATCTGCTTTTGTTGCAATTTTTTGTTCAGGTTTTCGTCAAAGATTATTACATAATGTCCAGTAATACATTGATGTAAACAATTTTGGAAGTAATCTCCAAGTCCAAAAACAGCTATGTATGCCGCTTTTCGTTCCCCACATTTAAACTGTTTGGCTACTTTACTATCAGGAAACATTCTGTTGAAAAGTTTATCAGTATTCTCAGATGATTGATATTACTGATGAGTTGTAATTAATTTAAGAGTCCACAGAATTTCAGCTTTTATTACTTGCTCTTTTTGAAAGTAACAGCTCACTGGTGTGTGTGGAAAAGATTTTGCAGTAGTTGCTTCAGAGGGTGGGTGCGGTATTGTCAGATTATTAATATTGTCATCTTTATTCAAGATAGTACTTGAACTTAAACTGAAGAAGCTAGTTATATCCTGATTACATTCTCTCACTGTTGTGAATTGTTTGTGTTTCTCACTTTTAATGTGCGATTTTATAGCGCTTTCACCCATGGCTGAAACGTCTATTACCTTATCACAAGCGCTACACATCGCCTTTCTTTTATCACCCTGGAATTCTTTAATGAAAGGGTATTTAAATACCCATTTTGGCGAGAAATTACATTTACTGTTCATTTTCTGATGAATCACCCCAACCGGTACGTGAAATTTACACGTCATGAATATTTCAATCGTGTATAAAAGCCGATACCCGTTCCGTACCGTCTTACTATCCTGTTACGAAGTCGTATTTTTTAAAAAAAAATGATGTATATTTGAGTTTTCTTGGTTTTTTTTGTTTCTGGCCGCTGTTTTACTCATTTTAGTCGTTTTGTGGTACTTAATGAGGAATTCATGGATTACTGAACAAAATTCTCAAGTTTCCTGTAAAATTTAAGGAGTTTTCAAGGACTTTTTCCCTGGAAAAAATTCAAGGAGTTTTCAAGGACTAACCACCAAATTCAAGGACTTTTCATGGCCTGTGCGAACCCTGAAATACATTGAAAGCTTCTAGGATTGGACAGCTGCCTGAAAATCTGTTATCAATATTTTCCACTAAAGCACTTATGTATGTTTCAAATAGTGAATTTAATTCCTTTGAATCTCTTGGATTAATTTTTATTTCAGCACACATGTCAGTATGATTCTATGTCCTGACTGAGATTTTTAATCGGTACTGCATCAGCAACAAGGTGACGTAGCTTGTCTTTAGTCATGTTGACAGCTGGTAAAATAGCTGCAAAACCTAGAAACCCCTTCTGAAATCGACGTGACAAATCACCTAGAATTGGGAGAATGTCCTTAAGTATGTATATAACACCAATGAATTTAAGAGTTTTCATCTTCATCAGTAAACCTAATGCTGCTGAATCTGACTCCTGTACCTGAGCCAATGTTTGGAGAATTGCTTCAAAATCATCATAAACTGCTCTTACTGCAGCTTCTAAGCTCAGCCAACGAGTGCGACAGGCTTTCTTCAGACGTTTGGTGACACGCTTCACAGCCTTGCCTTCAAGCTGTATGGTTTTAAGACGGCTTGGTATCTTTAAGAAGGCAGCCATTCTTTTTGGCGAATTTTCAAAGTATTGCTACAATTGTCGTAATAATGTTTCTACATTGTTGATGTATTTAAAAGACGGGTTACTATCTGTACATGCCAGTGCTAGGCGGTGGCAAACACAATGAACATTTAAAAGGATAGGATTGACTTGTTTTAACCTTGCAGCAACACCAGATCGTTTCCCAACCATCACTGAGGCACCATCGGGGGCCAGGCCTGTGACAGAAGACAAACTTAAACCACAATGTTTCACAAGTCCATCAATAATCAGGGCAGAAATTGCCTCAGAATTTGCAGACTCAAAAAATGTAAGTATATTCTGACAGGCCAAGAAGTGTGTTTCAACACTGCCAGTGTCTTCGCAAAAAAACTGTATGAAGGTAACAAGATTTTCCGCAACTGATACGTCGGAAACTTCATCTGTGAGTAACCCAAAGACTGATGCTGCTCTCACCTTTGACAATAAGTTACTCTTCATTGTCTGACCCAAAGTCAAAAATGTTTCATGTTTAGCTCCCCTGGATCTATGCTCAAAGTATTTAGACTGTCAACATGATATACCCTTTCTATATGATTTAACAAAGGAACAAACTGTCTGTTTGCAATAAATGCTTTAATCAGGAAATATGCACTAGTGAATGCTTGTTCTAAAATCTCATTTTGAGTTTCTGACTGTTTTGTATTTCTCTATAAAATAAAGACCCTTTGAAGCATTTCACTTTCAAGCGCTGTAGAATGTAGTTTACTTTTGCTATGGGTATTAACAGCATCTCCTTTTAAGCGAACACTAGGAGTTGCTGCAAAAACTTCCATTTGCTCCACGTAACAAAGCCACCAGTTTTCTTTACTCAGCCAACTATAATTAATTCTTTTGGGGCAAGCCTTTGCTGTTCATGCACACTGATACTAGAACAATATGTTCTCTTACAAAGACATGCATTGTGAACTGTTTTTGAGGGTTCAAAAAGTTTCTCTACAGTGTTACATCACTGGTAACCAGTCCAAGCTCCAGTCACAGTATTCCAAGATTTGGCACTCTCATTTATGATAGAAGAACCAGATGGTGTCTTGCTACTACCAGCTAAGATGGCGTCATCTAAAAAGTTATTAAAAAAATTGGGATAAAAGCTACACAATGTTTGTCTTGATAAATGTACATGTACCATCAATTTGCTAAGAAAAGAAAAAAACATTTACTTACTTGGTATCAAGAATGAAAAGTGCAACACTAGATGTTGTTTTTGAAATATCTACATTTATCAATGAACACAGAGGACTAAAAAGTTAAGTTTCTTTGTTTGAATGGTTTTACAGTCTGCATTATTTACATACATTAAATACATGTACACAGTTTGCCAAGGTCATGTTTGTAACTACATACACTGAATAATGTAAGTTAATTTCTTTACAAATTTTAATAGTGTAGTATACATACCCAATGTTTTTTCTGCTGACTTTGATAACTGAGGAGTTTCAGGTAAGCAGACAGGTGATCCACTCACTTTGTCAAAGATATTACTCTTCTCATTGGCATCTGAAAGAAATCATCACAGATTAGTATTAAGTGGAATGAAGTGCAGTAAAGATTAAGTGCATAATCCATTGTAGAATGCTGTATTTGAAATATCTACATTTATTTATAAACATGGAGGACTAAAAAGTTAGTACCTTTTGAATGTTTTTAAAGCCTGCAACATAAATACACACATTAATAACAGATTGTCAAGTTTGTATCTTCATACTAAGTATGCAATTTCAAATGTAAGTGGATTTCTTTACAAATTTTTATAGTGTAGTATACATACCCAATGTTTTTTCTGCTGACTTTGATAACTGAGGAGTTTCAGGTAAGCAGACAGGTGATCCTCTCACTTTGTCACAGATATTACTCTTTTCATTAGCATCTGAAAGAAATCATCACAGAAATTATTGTATGTATTTCAAATATATTCTATAACAGAGCTGAAAACATTTGGGCTTAATAGAATGTCAAACAGAAATTGTCTACAACTACCAACAGCAACAGAAATTGTCTTCAACTACCAACAGCTTATACAAATATGAAAATGCTTTCACTAAACCGTGTTTATCTCACAATCCCAAGTCTATATAAATAAAGTCTTACAATAAAATAATTTATGAAATAAAAATACTGCTGCCTAATACCATACATCTCACGTTTAAAATTCTAATTCTAAATCTGTTATCAAGTATAGTAAATTTGGCAACTGAAAAAAAGTAATCACTTATGATTTAAACTATTCAAAAGCAAATTTTGCAAACCTAGAAATGTGTGTTGTTAAACAGCAATACCTTTTTTAAAATAAGATTGTACCTTAAAATTATTTTTAATTTCCATATGTCACGGATATACGTGAGTTCTCACTCGGGAGGATAGGGCGTTCAAAGAGGAACCTGTAAATATATTGTTGGCACACAATAAAATATAATACGGAGTCAATGAAAAAAAACAACAGCTCTCGCTAAAAGTTCTCATTTCTTGTGCTATTGATAATTCCAAGCGAAATACATACACATATCATAGTAATTCATGTTTACAATGTTTTATAACCTCAAATATATACCTGTAAATATATTGTTGGCACACAATAAAATATAATACGGAGTCAATGAAAAAAACAACAGCTCTCGCTAAAAGTTCTCATTTCTTGTGCGCATGCGTAAAGGTT
>NW_026859733.1:0-26605 GCF_026571515.1 Ruditapes philippinarum
ATGATAATTTTCATACCACAAGATGAAAATAAATCCTGTATTATAGAAAAGAAAAACTTGAATTTTCTGTTTATCTTATACATTTTTCTCTTTTTTTTTTACAATACAATTTGAAAGACTTTCCCTTAACTTTTGTGTACTGGTAGAATTAAGAAGAAAGTCCGGCGAGACACCAGTGAAAATACAAAAAAAAATTGTTTCACTACTGTGCAAATATGGAAAATGAAAATACGCAGTTTATTTTATCAATATTTCTCAATATTTCATTTATAAGTATATGGTATGTTTTAAATTTTTATTCTTGTACAGATTGGAACTTGTAGTCTGTGCTACAATAAATGGAAAACGTAAAAATGGTATTTGTATTTCTTTCTCATTTTGATACTAGAATACAGCTAATGATGTTATTATGTTATACTCTAGTGGGTGTATAATGAACGTAATGAAGATGCATTGTCGTTCTTTCCACAGAATAAAATCAAATTATAGAATTATATTCAAAGACAAATTTTTCTGAGTGGGATCGCTTCAATCGGGATAATACACGAGAATATTTTTACAATACTCATTCTTTGATAAATATTACATGCGGAACTTTGGACCCAATTCGTAATAAGGTACTCTATGTACTAGTCGTCCATGTTAATTGTATACAAACTTTTTGTTTGGTGTCACTCAAGCAAAACTAATATACATTAAGGTCGCTTTGAACTTCTTTACAAACTTTATAATTCGATTGGTATATCTGTATAAAATTCAGTGTAAATAGGTACATTGACAAATACATATAATTATGGCCTTTATTATTTTTGCTATACCGTGTTAACAAGGAAGGAACGCGTTCTGGCCATAAATATTAGTATTATTTAAACGGTAAAGAAGCGTGGATGGAAATATTATTTAACTTATTATGAAGAATTGGAGTAAATAGTAAATTAATAACCACTAACTTTTATCATAGTGTCACACAAGGATAGAGGGTCACCTAAAGTATCTTCATACTAAATATGAACGACACTGCTAAATAAATGAAAAATAGAGAAAAACAGAATGCCTAAAGAAAGCATAAATACGGCAAAATGGAAAATGTACGGTACTGGAAAGTGAAAAACATAAGTCAATGAATAAATGCTATAAATTATACCCGATAGGGTAACGAGCATTATTAAGTATTATAAAGGGAGATAAATGCTCAACTTTCCAGTCAATGGCATACCTTATTTTATCATATTTTCCCGGTGATCGTATTCTCCCAACATTATTTATTCATTTATATATCTATTATTATTATTATTATTATTATTATTATCATTATTATTATGATTATCATCATCATCGTCATCATTATTATTATCATTATTTATATTGTTACGAGCCAGGCGTAACAAGAAAGAAGCCAGCAACAAACTTGTTTTAACAATAATAACAAATTTTAATTACAGAAAAATTAATTAAAGAAAAATAAAATAACAAATAACTTACAAATTTTACCTGAAAGTCGAGAATAAAAATTACAAATTGCTAGTCTGATCCTGAGAATGATCCTTTTTTTAATAGGCACAGTGTAAATCCAGAGTTTAAATCCAAGAACAACTTTAGAATAAATTCCCAAATAAATATCCACCTAAGAATATACATGTAATAATCCAGAGCTCCAATAAACATCACTTTAATTTCCAAGTGAATAATACTCAAATATATGATGACTTAAAAAGATTCACTGATGACTTAATAGATCCCTGATGACTTAAAAGTAACTGATGACTTAAAAGATAAGATGTAAGTGAGAGAAATGTCTCCTTATATATATGTTAACTAAAGAGTTTCCACGAGAAAGGTCTTTATGTTCTCAAGTAATTATAATCTAGCAACTTCAACAATAAAGATCATTCCAGAAGTTTCTATCTAAATATAATGCATGAGTTTTCTACAACAGGTAAGAAAGTTCTTGTACATACATGTAGTTAATGTTCTAAAAATAGAACACTGATAATAATGGAAAAACCAACTGGTCAGATACAAACTATATACATGTAATATGTTGCATACATAACACTTCCCCTCTTCAAGAAAAAGAAATATGAATGAAATGAATATTTCTTTTACATAAATCCAAACAATATAACTTGCGAATAATAGGAGAAATGTTTAACAATTTTATACATAAAATCATATATATGTGTATTATAAACAATTAGCAAACAACATATAAAAATAAACAATCATATCATGTAGATGTTTAATGTAAATACTGAAAATATCAGTTTTAGACACGAGAAAGTGCATCAGGGATCAAATTATCTTTCCCTTTAATGTGTCTAATGTCAAGACTATATTCTTGCAAAAAATAAACTCCACCTCAACAACCTTTGATTTTTGTTTTTAAGTTTATGCAAGAAAGTGAGGGGATTGTGATCACTAAAGACAACAACAGGCAACTTTGAAGAAGTTAGATAAACTTCAAAATGCTGAATAGCAAGAATAAGAGCAAGGCACTCTTTCTCTATAGTAGAGTATTTTTTCTGATGTTCATTAAACTTTTTAGAAAAGTAACAAACAGGATGGTCGACACCATTGTTGTCTTCTTGGATCAATACACTTCCAGCACCTATGTCACTAGCATCTACAGCTAACTTAAAGTTTTTATTAAAATCTGGTGCCAAGAGAACTGGTGCACTCTTAAGTATGGCTTTAAGGCTGTCAAATGCCATTTGACACTTGTCATTCCAAATGAATTTGTTTCTTTTCTTTAGCAAATTTGTCAATGGTTCTGCAATAACCGAAAAATTATTACAAAATTTACGATAATACCCTGCCATACCAAGAAATCGCATCAGTTGTCTTTTACAAGTAGGCACAGGAAATTCAGAGATAGCTTTGACCTTAGCTTCTATTGGTTTTAACTTTACCCTGTCCCACTACATGTCCTAAAAATGTTAAAATTGCATGACAAAATTCACTTTTTGCAAGATTTAACTGTCAATTTAGCATCACTAAGTCGGTCGAAGAATGCTCTTATAGTTTTGAGATGTTCCTCCCATTCATCAGAATAAATGATTGCGTCATCAATGTATGCGTCACATCCGTGTAGACCAGATATTACCATGTTTATAAGTCTCTGAAAAGTTGCTGGTGAGTTTTTCATACCAAAGGGCATGACTTTATATTGATATAAGCCGTCTGGTGTTACAAAGGCTGATATTTCTTTAGCTCTATCAGTAAGTGGAACTTGCCAGAATCCTTTTAGAAGATCAAACTTTGTTACATACTTTGCTTTTCCAATTTTGTCAATACAGTCATCAATTCTTGGTATAGGAAATGAATCAGTTTTTGTTACAGAGTTCACTTTACGATAATCTGTACACATTCTATATGTTCCATTTGATTTCGGTACCAGAATACATGGAGAGCTGTAATTGCTTTGACTTGGTTCAATAAAGTCATTATCCAATAAATACTGAACTTCTTGTCTTAGGTATTTTTGTTTTACAGGATTCGTTCTATATGGATGTTGTTTTATTGGTTCAGAGTTTTCAAGAATGACGTCATGATGTATTTTGTCAGTTCGTGTGGGAATATCAGGAAATAAGTGTTCATATTCATAAATAAGCTGTTTCAGTTCATCTCGTTTCGACGGTTCTAAGTGAGCAAGTTTTTCATCCAGATTTTTCAGAATATCAGAGTTTTCAAGCTTCGCTGAACCAGGATCAGACTTTTCAAAATTTTCACACCTAATAGATTCAATTGAACATTGATTTTGTGGAACAGAGTTTACAAAAGATATAGGTTTACTAATTTTGCTATCTCTGTCAAAATATTCTTTTAACATATTTATATGACACATTTGTTTTTGCTTTCGCCTCCCAGGAGTATTAATAATATAATTAAGGTCACTGACTTTCTTTTCAATAGTGTAAGGACCAAAGTATCTTGCCTGTAATGGTTTTCCAGGTATAGGTAAAAGAGCAAGTACTCTATCACCAGGGTTAAAACTTCTTTCCTGAGCAGTCTCATCATACCTTGATTTCATTTTACTTTGTGTTGATTTTAAATTGAGCCTAGCTAACTCACATGCATTAGTCAACCTATTTCGAAAATCTGATACATACTGAAGCAAATTTAAAGAAATGTCATCTTCAGACAGGAATTTCTCTT
Organism: Ruditapes philippinarum; assembly: GCF_026571515.1. Classification (NCBI taxonomy): domain Eukaryota; kingdom Metazoa; phylum Mollusca; class Bivalvia; order Venerida; family Veneridae; genus Ruditapes; species Ruditapes philippinarum. The sequence goes on from NW_026859733.1 coordinate 4,156, forward strand.
TTAGAAGTTTTAAGGGTCCTCGGACAGTGTGACCAAATACTAATTCAAAAGGGCTGAAGCCAAGAGATTCTTGAACAGATTCTCTTACAGCAAATAACAATAAATGGATGCCTTCATCCCAGTCTTTTTCAGTGTCAAAACAATATGACCTAATCATATTTTTCAGAGTCTGGTGAAATCTTTCTAATGCACCTTGACTTTCAGGGTGATAAGCTGAAGACCTATATTGAGTAATTCCTAACTCATGCATGACCTGCTGGAAAATACCAGACATAAAATTTGACCCTTGATCAGACTGTACTGATTTAGGTAAACCAACAAATGTGAAAAATTTCACAAGAGCCTTGACAATAGTTTTGGCTTTAATATTTCTTAAAGGAATAGCTTCAGGGAAGCGCGTAGAAGCACACATTATAGTCAATAAGTACTGAGAACCTGATTTAGTTTTTGGTAATGGACCTACACAGTCAATAATAACTCTACTAAAAGGTTCATCAAATGCAGGAATAGGCTGTAAATGAGCTTTAGGTATTGTCTGATTAGGTTTTCCAACCATCTGACAAGTATGACAAGATTTACAGTACCTAGATACATCTGCTTTAAGGCCAGGCCAATAAAAATGATTGAGAATTTTATGGTAGGTTTTATTAACACCTAAATGACCTGCCATGGGTGTTTCATGAGCCAAGCTTAATATTTCCTGGCGATATGATTTAGGGACCACAATTTGGTGATTAACAGTCCACTCCTCTTCAGCAGGGACATCGGGCGGTCGCCATTTTCTCATTAAAATCCCATTCTTTTCATAATAACAAACAGGGACTTGTAAAGCTTCATCTTCACTAAAAGCCTTTTGATAAAGGACTGAAATCTCAGGATCATTTTGTTGTTCCTGGATAAGCTGTGACCTTGACAGCGTATCATGACCTTGATCTTTAGATCTTGGTGTAGACAAATCAGATATTGAAAAATCTGTCTGAGTTTCAGGCAGAGTAGGAGTGAGAGAAAAATTCATTTCATTATCAAAAGACTGACCTATAAAAGTATCAGCTAAGTCAATATCTGAACAATAATTATCTTCTTGAATGGCCTTCTTAGCCATAGCTCGAGTAACTGCACATGAAGGGTAAAGGTCAGGAATTTCCTGCTCAATGGGGTCAGGTATCTGATCCACACAAGGAGTGTCAGTTACAAGTGGATTAACCACTACCTTATCTCCAGCTAAGTCATTACCTAGCAATAAATGAACACCTTTAAAGGGTAAGAAAGATCATATACCTACAGCCACTGGCCCAGTTACCAAATCTGAGGACAAATAAATATTATGGAGAGGGACATTAGAAAAACCACACTCTACACCCTGAATAAGGACACTAGATCCAGAAGAAGTCTTCTCAGAAAAAGGCAGTGTATCTGCTAAAATAAGAGATTGAGAAGCTCCTGTGTCTCTTAAAATTTTAATAGGAGTAGGTGGGCAAGTATCACCGATAAGTGGCACGGAACCTTCCGAAAGGAATGGTTCATAAATCTCCATTATAGAATCAGACTTGGGTTCTTTGACCTTCAAAATTGCATTGTTATCAATACAAGACTGAGGTTCAGACCTTGAAGTGGTAAGACCTGTGGGTTTGGCCTCATCACGTTGTTGTTGCCTCCTTTTTAAGGTAAAGCAATCAGAAATAAGATGTCCAGTTTTCTTGCAATAATTGCATGTAGGACGAGATAAGGGACTATGACCTTTATGTTCATCAGATGACTTTGGTTTGGGAGTATTTGACTGACTAGATGAGCCAGATAAATTACTAGAACTGAACTTGGAATTAAAATGTGAGGGTGTGGACTTCCCTTTATTTAAAAATGAGACTTTGTGGGTTAAATAATAATCATCAGCTAGACGGGCAGCTTCTTCTAAAGTTTCTACCTGTTTTTCATCTAAGAAAGATTTAACATCAGAGTGAATGCAACGTTTAAACTCTTCAACTAACATGAGCTGTCTGAGCTTTTCATGATTTTTATTAATTTTCTTAGATAGACACCACCTATCAAAAAGTTGTTCTTTTTCTCTAGCAAATTCGACGTGGGTTTGACCAATTTCTTTCTTAGAATTTCTAAATTTTTGCCTGTAGGCCTCTGGTACTAACTCATAACCTTTCAGAATTAATTCTTTTACATTATCATAATTAGAGCTTTGTTCAACAGTAAGTTGTGTATAGATTTCACGAGCTTTACCAATTAAAACGCTCTGTAAAAGTAATGTCCAGTGCTCTCTTGGCCATTTTAAATTTTCAGCAACCTTTTCAAAATGAAGAAAATACTTATCAACTTCTTTTTCTTGGAAAGGTGGAACAAGCCTAATATTTTTAGTGACATCAAATTTTGTATTCATTCTATGTTCAAACTGATTTGCTCTCTCTTTGATTTCTAATTCTCTCATTTTAAACTGAAATTCTCTCTCTTCTCTTTCTTTTTCAAACTGCCTTTCTTCCCTTTCCTTTTCCATCTGTCTCTCTTCCCTTTCTTTTTCTAACTGTCTTTCTTCCCTTTCTTTTTCAAACTGCATTTTTTCTAGTTCAAATTTAAATTGTAATTCAAGCTCTTTTATTTTTATTTCAGAAATTTCAGAGTGTTTTTCAACAATGTGAGAAAGTGCATCTTGTCCAAAAATATCTTCATCCACAAAATAATGAATCAGAAGATTTTTAATTTCTTGTTTACGCATTGAAGATTTAATTTCTGATAAATTATACTTTTTTGCAAGATCGAGCAAATCAGTTTTCTTAGCCAAATCTAATACCTCCTGGGAAGGTTCAGCTACAAACTTTTCTAAATTAAAAGACATGACTGCTTGTTGCTGGTTTTAAACTCAGAAAGTGATGTGTTTCAAAAATTTCAAAATGAAAGGTACACTTAATAGAACAACTATGATATCAACTCAGATGAGTAAATACGGTAATAATAAAATGTAAAATAAACAGTAATAATTTCCAATAATGTAGCAAAAAAAGAAATATTCAATCCCGGACGAGCCCCCAATTTCTGTTACGAGCCAGGCGTAACAAGAAAGAAAAGCCAGCAACAAACTTGTAACAATATAACAAATTTATTACAGAAAAATTATTAAAGAAAAATAAAATAACAAATAACTTTACAAATACCTGAAGTCCAAATAAAAATTACAAATGTCTAGTCTGATCCTGGAATGATCCTTTTTCAATAGCACAGTTAAATCCAAGTTAAATCCAAGAACACTTTAGAATAAATTCCCACAATAAAATCCACAAGAATAATTAATAATCCAAGCTCCAATAAATCACTTAATTTCCAAGTTGAATAATACTCCAAATATATTGATGACTTAAAAGATCACTGATGACTTAATAGATCCCTGATGACTTAAAAGGTAACTGATGACTTAAAGATAAGATTAATGAAAAATGTCTCCTTATATATATTAACTAAGAAGTTTCCAGAAAGGTCTATTATGTTCTCAAGTAATCATAATCTAGCAACTTCAACAATAAAGATCATTCCAGAAGTTTCTATCTAAATATAATGCATGAGTTTTCTACAACAGGTAAGAAAGTTCTTGTACATACATGTAGTTAATGTTCTAAAAATAGAACACTGATAATAATGGAAAAACCAACTGGTCAGATACAAACTATATACATGTAATATGTTGCATACATAACATTTACAATATCTAACGTGAAACAGTTTATGAAACATTTACAATTATTTTGGAGTTCGTTTGGAGTGTTGTTCTTAAATCAAAATCATTTTAAGTTATAATATTGTATTAAGGATCAATTTGGAAATATAGGTAAAAAAATTGAAAAGCATATTGTGGAATATACACCTTTTAAAATTGAAATTTTTAAATAAATTTTGAAAAGCATTTTGTCATTAGTACCATCCTTTAACATCTGCATCATAATTTATGTTATCCTTAGCGTTTCCATTTATATCATTGTCCAAAACAACTTCAATGCACTGTTAAACATCAAGCAATAAGCATACGTTCGAGGGTAATAACCCAATTAAAGGGACTCCACTGAGGTTTAAAAACCTAAAACATAACATTAGAATTTCTTACATAAATGAACTGGGGCGCTTTAAACGGAAAAATATGCAAAGATAGTTAAGAAATGTACTTTAAAATTAATCGAAAATCGTAGTGTTATACTTTTCTTAGTCTTATTTGAGAGAAAAGCGTTTAAACGCTTTTCATTTTGGGTCATTTTTTACAATTTGAATAATTATTATGGAAAAACGAAATGCACGATTGATCTGAAAGATTGCATAAAGATTCGTGGTCTACACCTACATCAAATGGTACATGTATCTAGAAAAAAATGTTTTCAGTCCCATCATGTCAAACAACCCCAGTGGAGTTCCTTTAAATAAATGAGGCGTAGTATTAACCTCTTCCCTGATACTAATTCTTACGATCCTATTTCGCCAACATTTGAGCGATTCATTAAATCAGTTTTAATTAAGTACCATCACATACTTTTCTTGGTTGTTGTGGGGTATGTATATCTTAAACTGGTACGCTTTTAAAACTCTTAGACTCATTTACTCTTAGAAGAGTCCCTTCTCTCCTTGGTTTAATGTGTTTGTAAATGATATTCTGAGTCCATTTAGATAATGTGATTTATAATTATCCAAGTGTTCAAGGTGGTCTTATGATATCATTGCAAACGATCAAATTCATGCTTCTGTTCATGCTTTGATGTTAAACAAAAATCTTTTTTTATCATAAGCGATAATAGATAATAGATAATTATGATTCTTTTACCAGATCTGAGATTAACATCTTGACATTAGAATCATGACTTTGTGTATTAACATTTTAAATCAGTTGCAAAAAGGATCTAAATCAGTAAATTCATCAATAAATCAATCAAAAAATCAATTAATTCAAGTATAAAGAATGGATTTTTAAATGTTTGATTATTTTGTTTCTGAAACCACTTTATTTTTGAAAACACCTTACCATTTTGCAGTGTGTAAACGTCGTGTCGGGATTTTTTTATACCGTACCTTTATTGTTGTGTTGATAAATTGAAAGTATTTTTAAGTTAATTATCTAGATTTATTATAAACAGCTTATTCAATGCAACTGTTTCGCATCAATCTACCCATTCTTTTTTCCTCAGATTTCTTTTGATCTAAGAAATGTGATCATGTAGCTCTATATTTTCATCTTAACATACTTTGCAAGAATAGTGAGTGAAATATAAATACAAAGCCTTAAAGCTCGTGTGATTGTAATGTCCCGTTTTATTTCAATTAGAATGCAATTGTGTTTTATGACGCTCTGAATAATTATAGGTTCACTTTCTCGCTTAGATTTTTTACTTTTAGCATGATTGCTACATTGATCTATATTACAGACACTGCACTAATTAATGATCTATGGCGTCGTTTTCCTGAGCATGAAATTTATTCTGTATTTACCTGTTTTAAACATTCCACGAGCTTCTTGTGAGATGTATCTATTTTATTAGGTATATCATGAAACATGTATCCAATCATCAAAACTGACGTTGGAATTTAAGGGTTGATGAACTTTGCTCCGAGGAAATGTATTTCAAAAAGTGTTTGATGTTTCATTAAAGGACTCCTAAATGGATTTAATCCCGATTATAAAAAAGATTGACCAGTGAGTGAAAATGAACAATTCTTATTTTTGAATTTAACGTGCGTTTAATTAAATAATTGAGTAAACATTTTTAGTCACAAAAGATTATTGCAACTGGCAATTTAGATTACCCGTGAGTACACATTTACACCATGCTTAAACTATATAAGGGTATATTAATGTATGTGACAAATGATTTTGTTTTTGGTAGGAATAGTGCTTAACATGTTTGCGAACCAACTGGCAGCCAGTCTGCCATTATTACAGAATATTTCTAAAAGTGTATTATCATCATTTGGAGTAAGATAAACTTTATAATACATTCGGTCCGGATAAACAACAACAAGAAGAAAGTAATAAAAATTTACAGTGAGTATAAAGTTTTCGTTAAAATGTTTTGCCACTGAAATACCAAACGAACTGATATTTTTGAAAGAAAACCGTTTTTGAATTGTAAACGATTATGTGAATACGTTCAAATACGGGCATGAATCTTTTACGGTATTTTAAAGGGTATAAATCTATTTATATTTTCTGAACTATTTTGATTAAATTTATCATTTGTTGTTGATTTCCGAAAAGGTTGTCTGTTGTTTTAATAATGTACGTAAACAGAATGAAATGTTCCGGAACGAACTAGTATTTTGCTATTTTAGTCGGGTTTTATCAGATAAGCAATAATTTTTTACATGCGCCATTCGCCTTTAAAGCAATAAATTACCATATTTATTTCATACAAGCATTTTGGAGGTATACTTTTTAGCTCACCTGACCACGAAGTGGTCAAGGTGAGGTATAGTGATGGGGCTATGTCCGGCGTCCGTCGTCGTGCGTCGTACGTCGTCAAAAATTGGGTTTTTAACAGTCTAGCAGTCACAGTTTTAATTGGATCATTATCAAACTTTGTCAGAATATTTGTGTCAATAAAATACAGATCAAGTTCGAAGATGGGTTATCTCGGGTCAAAAACTAGGTCACAGGAGCTAAAAATAGAAAAAGCTTGTTAACACTCTAGATGATGCAGTTTTCATCCAAATATTCTGGAATTTGTCAGGAAGGTTATTTTAATGATATCTAGGTCAAGTTCGAAGATGGGTTGTCTCCGGTCAAAAACAAGGTCACAGGAGCTAAAAATAGAAAAAGCTTGTTAACACTCTAGTGGCTGCAGTATTGGTTCAAATATTCTGGAAATTTGTCAGGAAGATTGTTTTGATGATTTCTGGGTCAAGTTCGGAAATGTGTCATTTCCGGTCAAAATTTAGGTCACAGGAGCTAAAAATACAAAAAGCTTGTTTACACTCTAGTGGCTGCAGTTTTCATCCAAATATTCTGGAATTTTGTCAGAAAAGTTGTTTTGATGATTTCTAGGTCACGTTTGAAGATGGGTCATCTCCGGTCAAAAACTAGGTCACAGGAGCTTAAAATAGAAAAAGCTTGTTAACACTCTAGAGGCTGCAGTTTTAATCCAAAAAATCTGGAAATTTTTCAGGAAGGTTGTTTTGATTATATCTAGGTCAAATTTGAAGATGGGTCATGTCCTGTCAAAAACTAGGTCACAGTAGCTAAAAATAGAAAATGCTTGTAAACACTCTAGTGGCTGCAGTTTTCATCCAAATATTCTAGAAATTTGTCAGGAAGGTTGTTTTGATGATATCTAGGTCAAGTTTGAAGAAAGGTCATCTCCGGTCAAAAACTAGGTCACAGGAGCTAAAAATAGAAAAAGCTTGTAAACACTCTAGTGGCTGCAGTATTGGTTCAAATATTCTGGAAATTTGTTAGGAATGTTGTTTGGATGATTTCTGGGTCAAGTTCGGAGATGTGTCATCTCCGGTCAAAAATAAGGTCACAGGAGCTAAAAATACAAAAAGCTTGTTTACACTCTAGTGGCTGCAGTTTTCATCCAAGTATTCTGGAAATTTGTCAGGAAGGTTGTTTTGATGATTTCTTGGTCAAGGGCTAAGATTGGTCATGTCCGGTCAAAAACTAGGTCACAGGAGCTAAAAATAGAAAAATCTTTTTAACACTCTAGTGGCTGCAGTTTTGATTAAAATTTCCTGGAAATTGGTCAGGAAGGTTGTTTTGATGATTTCTAGGTCAAATTTGACTATGGGTCGTGTCCAGTCAAAAATTAGGTCACATCGCCCAAATATGGAAAAATCTTTATAAGACACTAGAGGTCACATGTTTGACTCAGTTGTCATCAAACTTGGCCATGATGCTTGTTTAAGACATTGCTTGGATGCGGTTGTGTCAGGTAAGCGATTCAGGGCTATCATGGCCCTCTTGTTTAAAATTCAAACAATAATTTTTGCATGGAATAAATAGCTTTATACACTTAAAGTTTTAAACAAGGGCAAGCTGCAAACAGTTTTTCATGTTACATATAATTTCAAATATTCATGTAGAAGAAAAAATACCACAGTGTCTATTAAAACATCTTAAATTTAAACACTTGTGAATAATGATTCAGAAGATGTTTAATCTATTCCAAATCATGAACAAAATCCCGAATACATCAATCTTTATTAATTACATCGAAACATGTCATTTTACCGGATTGATGAGAGTTTTATTTCATTTAAATGCATGAATTTATTTAACGGTATGACAAATTATAACATAATACATTTCTTCCCTCGTGTTAATCATTCACGACAGAAGATTAATTTCAAATAGGTACGTGTTATAATGAGGAGGATTGTGCTAAAATGCAAAGAATGCAATCGTTTAACATCTTATTTTTTTGGTAGTAAGTCACGCCGTGACTGTAAAGATAATACTGTGACTTCTTTGTTTACTGGTGCAGGAAGACATTAGGTGGATTTTCGTGCATTTCGAATGCCACGAGCAGGAACACGAGTGGAACTAATGACATATAACGCTGTTTGGAACGTATCTTCATCTTAATTCCTGAACGGTATTCGAACCTTTTTTATGTGCTTAAATTGTGATGCACGTTTTAACAATAACAATGACATATTTGACAATAATGATCTCTCCCTTATTGCATACTTTTTATAAATTTGAGAAAAGTTGCAATCTGGGAGCAATAAATTTAGAAAGTAAGTGATGCGTACTTTATGAAAATTATTTAAATATTTTTTTCTATAATATTTCTTTTTATGTATTTATCTTTTTTACTTTAGGAAATTTATGTTTTGGAACAACCCTCAAAAACACATTATTGAAATGTAATTACCATAACATGTAAGAGGCTTTTTATGTACAAGTAGTTTGAAGATGTTTGTAGTTATGTTCACTTCATAGGTAGCTTTATTATTGTAAACACGGAATTTACCTATACTTACTGGATATAGTTGGTAAATACTAAATCATATATTCATTCATAACCATATCATGTTCATCATCAGTATCATCATCGTCGTCGCTATCATAATCATCATTGTAAGCGTCACGTTCACAATTATCATCATTATCATCATGCTCACCAACATTATCATTATTATTATTTTCATCATCATCATCATGACCATCATTATTATTATTATTATTATTATTATTATTATTATTATTATTATTATTATCGTTATCATCATAATCATCGTCATCATCACGTTAACAATTGTCATCATTGTCATCATGTCCATCATTACCACAATCATCATCATCATCATTATTATCATCAGCAGCAGCAATAGCAGGGTTATCATTACCAATAGAAATAAGCGTAACAATAATTTATCTGAAATCAAAAACTTAAAATCATTTGTTCTTATGTTTACGAAAATAATCGTTATTTTATTTACTGAACCAGTTTCAGTACACATTCTGATTGTAGTTCGATCGCAAACACTTCAATGTAACTTAGCTGATTCATTTATTTTGCTCACTGGCACAGTTTAAGGACATAACGCTCTTTTTATTCACCTGGCAAGTAGAGGTCTTAAGGCGCATACTCAGCTAAAAATAATATCAGGAAATTATGGTGATATCAATGTAAACAAATCGTTAGAGAAATTTTAACTTCATGTAAGGTGTATGGATTTTACAATATCTACCGTAAACAGGTTACAAAACATTTACAATGATTTTGGACTTCGTTTGGAGAGTTGTTTTCTAATCAAAATCAAAGTTCATAATATTGTATGAAGGATAAATTTGGACATATATATATATATATATATATATATAGGTAAATAAATTATGGAATATTTACTTTTTGAAAAGCATGAAGTTGAATTAAAAATTAATGCTTTCGCTTTAATGTACATTGGATGGACTTATTCATCTTTCCACATGGGCAAAACAATTCATCAAAATCAGAATAGCGAACAGTGTAGACTATGATCAGTTCCGACTGATTAATTACTTAATTGATTGATTTATTTATTGATTGATTTGTTTATTTATTTATTTATTTCGTGGTTTGTTAGAAGAAGAAAAACTTAGTCTGAGATGAAATTACAGGTCCAAATTATATAATGTATATTAAATAATATAATTATAAATCCAAGCAAATACAATCTAAGCGAATACAAAGTATGTAAACTTTGATCCTTGTGGAAATTTGAACTTCTTGAGTCTGATTTAATCACGTAATTGTATCAGATCATTTTAACCGAACACAATTATGGTTCTTATGGTTTTAGTATTGATTCTTTAAGTAAAAATAATGAGTTTTATACTGAAATGCTTAAAGGAATAAATATTATTTGTTTGAGTATTTTGTTTCTGAAAACACTTCATTTTTGAAAACACATACCATTTTGCGGTGTATAAACGTCATGTTGGGATTTTTTTTGTATTACCCATTGTATAAATTCAACCAAAGTAGATTTATTGTTGTGTTGACAAGTGTAATGTATTTTTAAGTAAATTATGTAGATTTAATATAAACAGCTCATTCATTGCAACTGTTTTGCATCAACCTACCCTTACATTTTTCTTCATTCTTTTTTCCTCAGATTTCTCTTTTGATCTAAGAAATGTGATCGTGAGTAAAATAAAAATTACAAAGCATTAAAGCTCGGTAGATTGTAATGTCCCATTTTATTTCAATTGGAATGCAATTGTATTTGATGACGCTTTTGGAATAATCATAGGTTCACTTTCTCGCTAAGAATTTTTACTTTTATCATGATCGCTACATTGATCTATATTACAAGCACAGCACTAATTAATGTTCTATGTCGTTGTTTACCTGAGCATGATATTTATTCTGTAATCATCTGTTTTAAATATTCCACGAGCTTCTTGTGATATGAAGCTATTTTACTAGGTATATCGTAAAACCTGTATCCAATCATCAACAGTGATGTTGGATTTTTATGGTTGATGGTTGATGAACTTTGCTCCGAGTAAAGTTATTTCAAAAAGTATTTGATATTTAATTAAAGGATTTAAGTGGGGAGTATCCTAAATGGATTAAATCCCGATTATAAACAATTATTGACCAGTAAGAGAAAATGAACAATTCTGATTTTTAAAATTTTACGTGCGTTTAATAAATATCTAAGTTAACATTTTAGTCGTGTAACTGGCAATTTAGATTACCCGTGGGTACACATTTACAACATGCTTAAACTTTACAAGGGTATATATATGTATGAGACAAAAGATTTTTTTGTTTTAGGTAGGAGTAAGTGCTTAACATGTTTGAAATGTTTAACAATTTCTGCGAACCAACTGGCAGCGAGTCTGCCATTTATATAAATATTTCTAAAAGTGTATTATCATCATTTGGAATAAGATAAACTTTATAATACATTCGGTCCGGATAAACAACAACAAGAAGAAAGTAATAAAAATTTACAGTGAGTATAAAGTATTTGTTAAATGTTTTTGCCACTGAAATATCTAAACAAACTGATATTTAATGTTTAATTGTAAACGATTTTGTGAATAAGTTCAAATACGGGGGTGTTTTAAAGGGAATAAATCTATATCTTATGAAATATTTTAATTAAATTTATAACTTGTTTTATTATTATATGGTTGATTTCCGAAAAGTTTGTGACATAGAATGTCTTTAATACACATGAATAATGTACGTAAAAACAGAATGAAATGTTCCGGAACGAAATATTATTTTGCTATTTCAGTCGGGTTTTATCAGATTAGCAATGATTTTGTACTTTTAAAGCAATAACTAATTTATAAATGATTACAATCATATTTTTTCATACAAGCATGGTATACTTTTTTTAAAATTCAAATAATAATATTTGCATGAAATACATAGCTTTATACACTGTAAGTTGTAAACAAGGGCGAGCTGTAAAAATGACATTCTTGTTACATATGATTTCAAATATTCATTTAGAAGAAAAAATACCACAGTATCTATTAACACATCTTAAATTTAAACACTTACTTGAGAATAATTCCGATTCAGAAGATTTGTAATCTTTTTAAGTTTTAAATCATGTTAATGAACAAAATCCCGAATCCATCAATCTTTAAACATGCTATAAATTATTCATATGCAACAAGTTTTGTTTCATTTAAACGCATGAACTTTTACGGTATGACAAATTATAACATAATACATTTCTGCCCTCGTGTTAATCATTCACGACAAAAGATTAATTTCAAAAAGGTAAGCGTTATTAAGGAAGAGGATTGTCCTAAAATGTTTACAATCTTTTAACTTCTTATTTATTTGGTTTAATGTCACGCCGCAACTGAAAGGATAATATTGCGGCTTCTTGGTTTACTGGTGCAGGAAGACATTGGTTGATTTTCGTGCCTTTTGAATGCCGCGAGCAGGAACATGAATAAAACTAACGACATAACGTTATAGCTTGTGCATATCTTCATCTAAAGTCCCTGGCAGTATTCGAACCCACAGCAATTATGAGCAAATGGTTTGAAGTCGAGATTTTACCCTTGGCAACAAATTCATTATTGTCATATTTTATTGTGTAATTTGTGGATTTGGAAATGTTTCTTTTCACTTAAATTTGTCAAGTTTTATTGCTTAAATTGTGATGCTTGTTTTAACAACAACAACGGCATATTTATTTTTGACAATTATGATCTTTGCCTTTCTACATAACTTATTACAATTTTTGAAAAGTTACAGTCTCGGAGCAATGAATTTAGAAAGTGAGTGATGCGTACTTTATATAAATTATCTAAATATTTGTTTCTATAATATTACTTATTTATGTATTTATCTTTCTTTTTTTTCTTTTTTCTTTAACAACCCTCAAAAATACATTATTTAAATGTAATTACCATAAGATGTAGGAGGCTATGCTTCATGTACAAGTAGTTTGAAGATGTGTGTAGTTATGTTCACTTCATAGGTAGCTTTATTATTGTGAACACGGAATTCACCTATTCTTATTGGATATAGTTGGTAAAGTACAAAATCTTATAATTATAATAATTATATTCATTCATAAACATATAATATTGATCATCAGTATCATCATCATCGTCATCGTGGTCGCTATCATCATCATCGTAAGCATCACGTTCTCAAGTATCATCATGTTCACCACAGCATCATCATCATTGTTGTCATCAATATCATGATTATTATCATCGTTATCATCATTATTATCATCATTGTTATCATTCTCATCGTTATCATCATCATCGTTGTTATCATCATAATCATCATCGTCATCATCACGTTAACAATTATCATCATCATCACCATCATCATCATCACCATCATTCTCAGCAACAGCAACAGCAGTGTTATCATTACCAATAGAAATAAGCGTAATAATTCATCTTTAATCAAAAACTTTAAATTATTTGTTCTTATGTTAACGAAACTAATCTCTAGTTTATAAACTGTATCAGTTCACATCTCAATGAAACTCCTGTAATTCATTTATTTTGCTTACGGACATAACGCTCTTTGGTTAAGTCATTCACCTGACAAGTAGAGTAGGCGCAATTATACTCAGGTAAAAAAAAATGGTGATCTCAATGTTAATAATCGTTAGAGAAACTTTAACTTGCTGAATTCATTTAGTTTAATGATATAGAGAAACTTTAACTTGATGAATTCATTTAGTTTAATGATATATAGAAACTTTAACTTGATGAATTCATTTATTTTAATGATATATAGAAACTTTAACTTGATGAATTCATTTAGTTTAATGATATATAGAAACTTTAACTTGATGAATTCATTTAGTTAAATGATATATAGAAACTTTAACTTGATGAATTCATTTAGTTTAATGATATTTTATTGCTTTTTTTCACTATACAATTCCACATTCAAACAAAACATTAACGAATAAAAAAACAGTATTTACATGGATGTTGTAGTTGTACATCAAAGGCAAAAGGGTCGGACCACAAGTTTTAACAACTTTAAAGAGATGACCCTTGCCACGTTGTCCAAATAATAGTAAAATTATGTGCATCAATTCTGTTGCATTTGGAATACAATAAATGGTACATATTAGCAATCAATGATATAATTTGAGAAATAGAATTTGATTGTAAGAAAAATTTCAAGTACTTACAAAACTTTAAGAAAAAGTAAGAAAAAGAATTAATTAATTAATAAATTGATTAATTAGCACCATGTAGAAGTTTTCCGCCCAGTCCATCTCTTCAGCATCGATATAATACATATGAACAACAAATTTAAAATGTTGCTTGAAAATTAGAGCTGTTAGTCATTTTTAAATCTCTGTTACAGGTTTGTTATTTGACGAAATAGATTTATCACCCTTTTTAAATAATGGTTGAATAGATCTATTAAAAAGTATCGCCAAAGGCTTTCAAATGGTGTGACGATTTTCCTTAAGCATTCTGTGACTGATTTCGTGAACACCAAAAGTTCATATTTCACTCGTGGCTGCGCCACTCGTGAAATTTAACTTTTGGTGCTCACTCGGTGAAATATATTCCGATCTTACACTGAACTAAACAAATATCCTCTATTTATTTTATTTTCAATCAAATTATCTTAAACAACCAAGCGTTCGTAAGGGAGCCTTTCAACAATTCCATGTTTTCCAATTTCCTAGTCGCTTTTTGAATGTTTACACATCTGTCAACACTTGTTAAATTTTATTGTCTGTAACAATCCTCAAATAAGTTTTAGATGTATGACTAACAAATCCAAATGATATCCCTCACAATCAAACACAATTATTTTCCTCTCATGAAATACACAAACTTTTAAAAATGGCGTTGGCTTACAGGTCTAATATAAATTCGCAGTAAGTAACGGAAATAAGATCGGATAGTGCGACTTTTTTCTACTAGAATTGTTTGTTTTAATTATTAAAACAAGCGATCATTCATTTTTTTTAATAAAATGAATAATAACACCGCCATTTAACGTTGATTGTCGAACTTATTTTTCAGCCCGAGACTTCTTATATTTTATGAGAAATTCGACTAATAGAGGCTACCAGTGGGAAAACAGAATTTAGTATGAAAGTTAATATTAAGGAAATTTCTTTTTTACTTGTTTTTAAGCATAAGATAAAAGGAAAATATGTTTGTTTGTTGTGTAAGATGTAATTTTATTTCATCGCGTGAACTTTAAATTCGTGGCTACGCCAATCGTGACAATACTATTTTAAAAGATAAAATTTCATCTTACACACAAACAAACAAATATCCTCTATATTTTGGTTTAAATAAACATGTATTTATTTAAGATTGATTGCGAAACAAGTTCTTCAAACTAATATTAATCACTTTGTAGACCGCTTTCTGGAACCAACCAGTACTGATGTCATGAAAATGGGGAAAAAAACATGATTCATGGGTTGCGAAGCAGATACCTTTACCATGAGATGTTATTATGTCATGTAAACTTAGATGTTGATTTAACATGTAAAAACAAATGTTAATATTTTCATGTAAACTTAAATGTTGATTTTTCCCCCAATAAAAATATTAGGGGTGTCCGCTGTACAATTACGGGGGGTTTTCGTAACATCTTTTTTCTGTTGGTTCATTAAAAAAAATTGTTTTTTTTTTTGTAAAAAATGGAAAATTTTCACTGAACATAAAAAATTCAAATTTTTCACTCCCTTCCTTATAGGATTTTTATCAGTTTTTTGAAAAAAATTTTTCCATTTTCATTCAAAAAAAGAAAATTTATATTATTTTGAATATATTTTTTTTTGCTTCAATTTTTACAATTATATCAATCACTTTCGAGTGCTTGCAAAACCCAACCCATACGGGTTTTATATGAAAAAAACATGTGGGGGCCCCGATTGGGGCTCAAACCCTAGGGCCCCTTGGTTGTAGGCAGAATTTTAAACCCACAAAACCCCCCCTTCTGTCAAAAATTTTCAAATTACTGAATACACAAAAATAGTATGAGGGGGGACATACAAAACCACATATCCTTTTTCGAACCAACATGGATCCAACGCCTGCTCATCCGTGCAGTCTGAATCAGTTCATGCTGTTCGCTGCCAGTTTTCTTTTTGTTATGGGCTTTTTTTTGAAACAAACGCATGAATCTGATCAACTTTTCGGATGGGCGGGCGGGTAGGGGTCCATGCTGGGTCGCAAACGCACTATATTATTTTCATGGCGGGGCTCAATTATTTCACCTATCAAATTTTTTAATGGTGCTTTCCCAAAGTGACATTTTTTTCAACGTATAAGTGGCAACATTTATAAAAATAATATATTTTTTTAACAGAACATTCATAAAATTTATTATTTTGTCTATTTAAAAAAATTTATTTTAAGTTGATATTTCATTTTGTTTTTTGGGGGCTGCTGCAATTAATGAAGTATTTAACTTTTCCTCAAATTCTGTATACAGATTCATTTTAAATTTCCTTACGGGGTCCTCATTAGTGATCGGGGTTTTAAAATTTTAACAACCGTAATAAGGACAATTTGTATGTCAAAAACCCTTCAAATTTTAAAATCTATTCTTCTTTTGGCGGGCCAAATGCCTTGCATATAATAAATTTTAATAAATGTTAAATTTTATGTAAACTTAAATTTTGTTACATTTAATTTTAAGTTGGTTAAAATTTTAAAATGTAAATTTTAAATTTTTTTTATTTCAAAGAAATTTAAAAGTTAAAAACATTTTTCAAGGGATACAAATGTTTTATTTTATGTAAACTTAAAGTTATTAATTTTAACTGTAGCTCCAAAGTTTATTTTCATGTAAAAATTAAATGTTTTTAATTATCATGGAAACTACAAAATTAAAATTTTCCCTAAAAATATGTTGATTAAATATTAATATGTACACTACAAAAGTTAATATTTTACGTAAAAATTACATGTTTTTTTAAAATTAAACTATTAATGATAAATTTCATGTCAACATTTAAATTGGGGAAATTTTTTCATTAAATCAAATGTTTAATTAAAACAAACTTTAAATCTATTTAAACCCCTTGCTTCTGAGCATTTTTTTGAAAAAAGGGGTTTTTTTATTGAAAAAAACTTTTTTTACAAGTTCAAATTTCATAATATAAAAAAAACTGTTCAAACTAATCAAAATTTGGGCACAAATGAACGGCATTGCCCCTTTCAAAAACATGCTTTAGACTAAAAAATTTTTTGTTACCATGGCAAAGGGGAATCTCAAAAAATTGCCAAAAAACACTATTTTGCGTTGATTTTTTCCATCAAAATTGATTTCAAAAATGCTGCAATTCTCAAAGGGTTTAGATAAGTCAAATCTTTTTAGGTTGGGTTTAAAGTTACTTATGATCAAACTGGGGTCATTTACAGCCCCTCACAATCCAAAATTTTCTTTTCGTGAGGGGACTCCGCCCCCTTCAAACCCCCCCCAAAAAAAGGGGGCAAAATCCCCCTTTTGGCAAACCGCCCCCCGTGTATCTTTTGGTGGGGGGGGGGGGGGGCCGAAAAAAAGGTCACTTTTTTTTTTAAAAACATTTTCAAAAACAAAAACAAAATGTTTTTGGGGGCCCAAATAAGGCATTTTTTTTTCATTTTAGAAAACAAAAAAAGGGGGGTGAAAAAGGCGTTAAAAAGGGTGTATAGAAGTAATGGGTTTAAAAAGAAAATTATAAAATATTTTAATTACCCCAAATCGCGTTTTTTTTATTTTAAACATGGCCTTCATAAAAATTTTTTAGAAAAATTTTTGTTTTGTAGATTTTTTTTTTTTTTTTTTTTTTTTTTTAACAAAAATTATAAAAAATACTTGAAATTACCCTAAACCCGGGGTTTTTTTTTTTCATGTTTAAAAAAAAAGGGCCTGCCCATTTTAAATTTGATGAAAAATTGTTTTTTTTTTTAGATTTTTTTTTTTTTTTTTTTTAAATTAACCCCCATTTTCTTAAATTTAGCATTTTTTTGAAAAATGGCTGTTTTTCAAATTTAAAAAATTTTTCCGGGTTTCAAGTTCAAAATTTCTATAATAATAAAAAACTTGAAACCCAAAACTAAAACAAAAAAATTTGGGACAAAGATTTACCCGGACCATTTTCCCTTTTTCCCAAAAACATGGCCCGAATAAAAATTTTTTTTTTACCATGGCAAAAGGGGGACACTCCAAAATTGCCCCAAAAAACACTATTTGCGTTGATTTTTTCCAAACAAAATTGATTTCCCAAAATGCTGGGAACTTCTCCAAAAAGGGTTGAGATAGATCAAAAGCTTTTCAGGGGTTTTGGGTTTTCACGTTTCCTTAAAGGAAAAATCTGGGGGCCCTTTAAAAGCCTTCACAAGTCCAAAAATTTTTTTTGGGAATGAGGGGGAAATCCGCCCCCCTTTAAACCCCCCAAAAAAGAAGGGGGCCCCAATTTCCCCCCTTTTGGCAAAAGCCCCGATGTTCTTTTTGGGTTGGGGGGGCCCCGCCGAAAAAAAATGTCCCTTTTTTTTTTAAAAACTTTCTTTTAAAAAAAAAACAAGTGTTTTGGGGGTAAAAAGGCATTTTTTTTAAACATTTTAGACAACAAAAAAGGGGGGGGGGAAAAAAGGCCCTTAAAAGGCCCTGTTTTATGAAGTAATTTTTAAAACCCTTTAAACTTTAAAAAGTTGATTTTGTCATGTTAACTTAAATTTAAAGATTTAAAAACTTAAAAGTGTAAACACAAAGGGTTTAAAATTTTAAATTTAATCTTACATGTTTATTTAATATGTAAACTTTAAAAAGGGTTTAAAAATTTTATGTCAACTAAAAATTGATTTAAATTTTTTAAATGTTAACTACGAATGTTTTAAAATTTTTCCCCAAAAAAAATATGTTGATTTAAATTTTTTAAAATGTATATTTTTATATCAAATTTTAAACTTAAAAGCTGATTTTACATGTGGGGAAATTTAAAAAGTTAATGTTCACGGTAAACTTACATGTTTATTAAAATTTTTAAAAGTGTAAATAAAAAATGAAAAATATTTAAAGTAAAATTTAAAAGTTTAAATTTTAAAATGTTATCTAAAAATTTTATTTCTTCAAAGTCAACCTTTTAAAATTGATTAAAAATTTTTTTTTGTAAACTAAAGAATGTTAATTTTTTTCACGTAAAATTTTAAAGGGTTTAAATTTGAATTAAAAGTGTAAAATAAAAATGTTAATTTTTTCAAATAAATTATATGTTTTAAAAATTTTAACATAAAAAACTTTAAAATGTCTTTTTAGTTAAAGTAAAACCCAAATTTTGAAAAAAATTTGAACATGGGCAATTGGGAAAGTTTTATATTTCATGTAAATTTAAAAGTCCATTAAAATTTTTTAAAAGGTTTTTAAAAAACTTTGTTTAAAATTCATGTTTAAAATTAAAAATGTTTATTTAAAATGTAAATAAAAAATGTTAAAATTTTTATGTCCCAAACCCAAATATTTTTCATTTAAAATTAAAATGTTTAAATTTTTAAAATTTTAAAATTTCATGTAAACTTTTGTTTATTAAATATTTACCCCTGTAATTTAAAATATGTTTATATAAAATGTAAACTTAAAATGCCTTTAATTAACAAAGTAAACTACAAAATTTAAAAATTCATGTAAACTAAATGTTGATTAAATCTGACCTGCAAACTACAAAGCCCAAATTTTTCTTTTAAAATTAAACGTTGGAAAATTTTTTAAAATTTTTTTTAACTTTTAAACTACAAAAAAATTTAATTTTTAATAAATTTCACGTAAAATTTAAATTTTTTTTGAATGTTTATATGTAAACTTCAAAACTTTGATAAAAATTCAAACTTTCTTGCTGATTTTACATGTAAAACTAAAATGTTAATATTAAACTGTTAAATTTTAAAAATTTTTACCCTGTAACTAAAAAACGTCAAGATTTTGTAAAAATTAAAATTTTTATTTAATTTTTTAAAATGTAAACTACATATTTAACATTTCAGTAAACTAGAAAAATTGATAAATTTTTTTTGGTTAATACATTTAAATTTATATAAAATGTAAACTTTTTAAATGTTATTTCATGTAAACTGCAAATTTTTTTTTTTTGTAAAATTGATGTTTTAATAATTTTTAAATGTAAACTACAAAAAGTTAATAGTTTAAAGGGTTAACCCTTTTATTTTTATTAAAAATCTAAACTAAATGTTAAAATTTCAAAGTAAAAATTCAAAAATTGGTTTAAATTTTTTTAAAATGTAAACTACCCTGCCTTTAAAATAAAAAGTAAACTTTGGCCTTTCTTATTTTAAAATGGGAAATTCAAAGTTTAAAATTTTTATGTAAACTTAAAAATTGAAATAAAATATTAACGGGAAAAATTTTATGTAAACCTAAATGTTTTATTTGGTTTTAAAAAGTGTAAAAATCACATGTTAATAGTTCATGTTAAAATTTAATTTTTTATTAAATTTTTAAAAATGTTTAATACATACTTTAATATAAAGTAAAATTTTGTTTTTTAATATGTAAAACCCCAAAAATATAAAAATTAAAATTAAACTTATTTTGTTGATTAAATTTTTAACATGAAACACATTTTGTTTTATAAAAATGTTTCACTTAATGCTGATTTAACATGGTTTTAAATACAACTTTTAAAAATTTTAAAGTAAAATTAAGTTATAAAATACTTTTTTAGGTCATTTTTTAAAGGGGAGATAACTTTAATACGTAAATGCATTTTTTGTTGATACCCTTTTGGGAAAAGTTTTTTTTTTTTAACGTTGAATACAAATACATAATAACATGGGAAGCCTTTATCGTTTTTTGTTTAAAATTTTTTAATGAAAAAAAAAGGTACTTTAATTCATTTTTTTCATAACAAATATCCCAATTTTTTAAGAAAAAAAAAATGAAACGGGTTAAGAAAAGAAGAAGGGGAAAAAATTTTCCCCCTCTAAATTTGTTTTTAAAATTTTTTGGCATTTTTGCAAAAAACCGATGGAAACCCTTTCATGAAAAAAAAGGGAAGAAAAAATGATTGTTTGCTTCATTGAAAATTTAATTTCCCGGGAATTTAACAAAAAAAGCCCAATTAAAAGGGGCAGATAATCGAAAATAAAAGGGGTGACCCCAAAATTTTTTCTTTTTTAAAATTTTTCTTTTAAAATTCATTTTAAAACAACTTTCCCAAAAGTTTAAAAAAAATTCTATTGAACTTTTTTAAAAATTTTCCCTAAATGTCAAATATAAAAACTCCGGAAAACGTCATTTTTGTTTTCCCAAGGGGCCAGGAAAAAAAAGGGGTTTTTGCACCATTTGGGTTTCAACGAGAAAAAAATCCTCATCAATTTTTAAAACACCGGAAACGTGTTATCTACGGGTAGGGGGTTTTTGTAGTAAGTTTAAAATTAATTAATATGCCTTTTTCCTTTAAAGGGCAATTTTTTATGAACTTTTTTTTTTGGGGGCTAAGCTTTTTTAACTTGACGAAGTTGTTGAAAAAATTATAAACTGGTCAGGGTTACATATTTTGCGATTTGAAAGTGAAAATTTTCCTGGCCCTGATTTCTACCATTTATTCACTCTGGATTTTGAAGTTTACTAAAAACCCGGACAAAGTTAAATTCTGTCAATATTGTGAAAAAGTTTTAAAAATTTTTCATGTTCCAATAAAAATATTTTGTTCAAGCGCATTTTGGGGTTTTAAACTTGTAACTTCAAACATTTCTGGTTTTCCCAAAATTATGCGTACTATTTTTATGTAATTTCGTGACAATAAATATCTTTTTTTGAAAAAAATTATTCCTAATATTATGGTTTTTTTTTTTTTGTTTTTTTTTTTTTTTTTTTTTTTTTGGTAAATTTTGTTCATTTAATCAATATAAAAAATAAAATCATTTTTTTTTGTGTCAATGCCCAGGATAGTGAATATCAAAAAGCACTATTTTCCAACCCCGAATGTAAGTAAATAAGGGGCTGCTGGGCAAGAAAAAGAAACACTTTTTCCCTTTTTTGTGGTCCAGATTTTATTCCTCACAAAAGCTGGTTTACGTGCCCGTGGCAGCTTAAAAATTTGCCCCCGTACTTCGCGGCCCGGGGTTGTTTTATATTATATATTTTATATTATATATATATATTTTATATTTTATAAAATTTTAATATATAATATTTTATATATATATATATATAAAATAATATATTTTAAAATATATCTGGTCCTTTTTTCCAGTAACGACCCCGAGGGCCAAATTTTTCTGTCAAATTTTTCAAAATTTTCCTTTGGGAATGGGGGGGGCTTCCCCCTCTTTTTAAAAAACCCAAAAAGAAGGAGGGACATCCCCCTTCTAGCAACCCCCCGAAAGTACCTTTTTTTATTTTGGGGGTTGGGGCCGAAAAAGTGATCAAATTTTTATCAAAAATTTTTTTTTACCCAAAAAAAATAAAAAAAGGTATTTCTTCACCTTTTTTTTAGACCTCAAAAAGGGGGGGGGGGGCGAAAACCGTCAAAAAAAAGGGTTTTACAAAACCTT